>NW_026781008.1:5000-18138 GCF_030144855.1 Hypanus sabinus
GAGATTCACCAGGATGCTGCCTGGATTAGAGAGGGTGCAGAGGAGATTCACCATGATGCTGCCTCGATTAGAGAGGGTGCAGAGGAGATTCACATGGATGCTGCCTCGATTAGAGAGGGTGCAGAGGAGATTCACCAGGATGCTGCCTGGATTAGAGAGGGTGCAGAGGAGATTCACCAGGATGCTGCCTGGATCAGAGAGGGTGCAGAGGAGATTCACCAGGACGCTGCCTGGATTAGAGAGTGTGCAGAAGAGATTCACCAGGACGCTGCCTGTATTAGAGAGGGTGCAGAGGGAGATTCACCAGGATGCTGCCTGGATTAGAGAGGGTGCAGAGGAGATTGACCAGGATGCTGCCTGGATTAGAGAGGGTGCAGAGGAGATTCACCATGATGCTGCCTCGATTAGAGAGGGTGCAGAGGAGATTCACATGGATGCTGCCTGGATTAGAGAGGGTGCAGAGGAGATTCACCAGGATGCTGCCTGGATTAGAGAGGGTGCAGAGGAGATTCACCAGGATGCTGCCTGGATTAGGGAGGGTGCAGAGGAGATTCACCAGGATGCTGCCTGGATTAGAGAGGGTGCAGAGAAGATTCACCAGGATGCTGCCTGGATTAGAGAGGGTGCAGAGAAGATTCACCAGGATGCTGCCTCGATTAGAGAGGGTGCAGAGGAGATTCACCAGGATGCTGCCTGGATCAGAGAGGGTGCAGAGGAGATTCACCAGGACGCTGCCTGGATTAGAGAGTGTGCAGAAGAGATTCACCAGGACGCTGCCTGGATTAGAGAGGGTGCAGAGGAGATTGACCAGGACGCTGCCTGGATTAGGGGGCACAGGTTGAGCGAGCTGGGGCTTTTCTCTCTGCAGCGGGGAATGAGAGTTGACTTGAGGGAGGCGTACAGGAGTGAATGGACAGCCAGAGACTTTTTCCCCTGGGTGGAAATGGCTAATATAACGTGGCCTAATTTTCTGCTGATTGGAGGAAGGTGTGGAGGGTGTGTCAGAGGTAGGGATTTTACACAGAGAGTGGTGGGTGTATGGAGAGCCCTGCTGGGGTTGGTGGCCGAGGCGGATACATGAGTGAGATTTAATTAATTAATTGATATCTATTTGAGGTTCAGTGTAACTGACCCTTGGGGCCAAACAAGCTACACTGCCCCCCGAACCACCGATTTAACCCCAGCTTAATTTCCAATGGCCAAAGAAGCGGTGCATCTGGTCCAGGGCCGAGATTTCCCGGGCGCTGTAGTACCGGGGGTCCGCCACAGGATAGCGCCGGCGCTCCACGTCAGGCTCTGCCAGTCGGTCTGAGGTCGGAGAGTCTCAGAGCTCCGGAACTGTGAAACAGGCCGTTCAGCCCATCTGGTCCGAACTATTGTTCTGCCTTGTCCCATTGACGTGGCCTCTACTCCTCGGGGCTGCGAAGAAGGGGGAGGTTGCCGGAATAGAACGGGGGTGGTGGGGGGGGGGAGAGGGTACCTGGAAGGTGAAGGGTGAAGCCAGCGAGGTGGGAAATGGTAGTGGGAGGAATCTGATAGGAGAGGAGAGTGGCCCCGGGGGAAAGGGAAGAAGGAGGGACACCAGGCTCCAGAACAGGAGTGGGTGACTGCACTCACCTCAATTCTGAACTGATTTCACAACCTACAGACTTAGGAGGACTATTTACAACTCATTAACTCAGTATTATTAATTTATTATTATTATCTGACTGTTCATGAACCTGGTGGTGTGGGTCCTGAGGCTCCTATAACTCCTTCCTGATGGTTGAGGGGTAATAACTGTTCCTGAACCTGATGGTGTGGGTCCTGAGGCTCCTATAACTCCTTCCTGATGGTTGAGGGGTAATAACTGTTCCTGAACCTGATGGTGTGGGTCCTGAGGCTCCTATAACTCCTTCCTGATGGTTGAGGGGTAATAACTGTTCCTGAACCTGGTGGTGTGGGTCCTGAGGCTCCTATAACTCCTTCCTGATAGTTGAGGGGTAATAACTGTTCCTGAACCTGGTGGTGTGGGTCCTGAGGCTCCTATAATTCCTTCCTGATGGTTGAGGGGTAATAACTGTCCCTGAACCTGGTGGTGTGGGTCCTGAGGCTCCTGTACCTCCTTCCTGATGGTTGAGGGGTAATAACTGTCCCTGAACCTGGTGGTGTGTACCCTGAGACTCCTGAACCTCCGTTCTGACGGTTGAGGGGTAATAACTGTTCCTGAACCTGGTGGGGTGGTCCTGAGGCTCCTGTACCTCCATCCTGATGGTTGAGGGGTAATAACTGTTCCTGATCCTGGTGGTGTGGGTCCTGAGGCTCCTGTACCTCCTCCTGATGGTTGAGGGGTGATAACTGTCCCTGAACCTGGTGTTGTGGGTCCTGAGGCTCCTGTACCTCCTTCCTGATGGTTCAGGGGTAATAACTGTTCCTGAACCTGGTGGTGTGGGTCCTGAGGCTCCTGTACCTCTGTTCTGACGGTTGAGGGGGTAATAACTGTTCCTGAACCTGGTGGTGTGGGTCCTGAGGCTCCTGTACCTCCTTCCTGATGGTTGAGGGGGTAATAACTGTTCCTGAACCTGGTGGTGTGGGTCCTGAGGCTCCTGTACCTCCTTCCTGACGGTTGAGGGGTAATAACTGTTACTGAACCTGGTGGTGTGAGTCCTGAGGCTCCTGTACCTCCTTCCTGATGGTTGAGGGGTGATAACTGTTCCTGATCGTGGTGGTGTGGGTCCTGTACACTCTGCTTGATGGTAGCAGTGAGAGGAGAGCATGGCCATGGATGGGGAGGGTCCCTGATGATGGACGCTGCTTTCCTGTGTCAGCATTGCGTGTCGATGCGTTTTGTATTAATTTAGTTTTGCTTGTCTCTGCCCTTCACCCCTGAATTCCAGAATTCTGCTCGGATTTCTTGTGCAATGGTGTCCTGCGACGCCCTCCTGTTGTAGGCAGATACAGCCGGCTGTCGCATGTCCATGAGTTAGGAACATAGAAATCTACGGCATAAAACAGGCCTTTCGGCCCGCAATATTGATGCTGACCATGTAACCTTCTCGAGAAACAGCCTGGAATTCCCCTACCGTACAGCCCTCTGTTTTTCTAAGCTCCATGTACCTATCTAAAAGCCTCTTAAAAGACCCTCTCGTATCCTCCTCCACCACCGTCACCGGCAGCCCATTCCACACACCGACCACTCTCTGAGTAAAAAACTTACCCCCGACATCTCCTCTGTACCTACTCCCCAGCACCTTGAACCTGTGCCCTCTCATTTTAACCATTTCAGCCCTGGGGAAAAAGCCTCTGACTATCCACACGATCAATGCCTCTCATCATCTTGTACACCTCTATCAGGTCACCTCTCACCCTCCGTCGCTCCGAGGAGAAAAGGCCGAGTTCACTCAACCTATTCTCATAAGGCACGCTCCCCGATCCAGGTAACATCCTTGTAAATCTCCCCTGCACCCTTTCTATGGCTTCCACATCCTTCCTGTAGTGAGGCGACCAGAACTGAGCACAGTACTCCGAGTGGGGTCTGACCAGGGTCCTATACAGCTGCAACATTACCTCTCAGCTCTGAGTTTGGGGTGGGAGAGCCAGCTTATTCTCACTGGTTTGGCAGGACCAAAGTGTGTATTCCCGAGATTTATGCAGTCAAGGAAACCAGGAGGTTTCATACAAAAAAAATGAATAATGAGGAGAAAAGGCCGAGTTCACTCAACCTATTCTCATAAGGCACGCTCCCCAATCCAGGCAACATCCTCGTAAATGTCCTCCGCACTCTCTCCACAGAACCGATCTTCTATTTCGTGACAGGTCCTCCCGGCCCAACCAGCCCGCTCCTCCCCATTGCACCCAACGCGACCCACTACCCACCCAACCTGAACGCCTTTGGACTGCGGGAGGAAGGCGGTCACGGGCGGAACTCGGAGTTCGGAGTTGAATGTAAACTGACCCTCAAAGTGCAGGAATGCCACTGGAAAACAGCCTGCCGTTTGTCTTCGTACAGGCGTCCGCGGTGGGACAAGGAAATAGGAAATTCGGGCACAGAACTGACAATCAACCGGGGGAAGACAGGACTGTAGAAACACCAAAACGATCGTTACCGCCCAGTTGTTCCTATGGGAGCCGTTGCCCTACTCTAACCAGCACATCTCTGGGGTGCTGGAGCACCCAGCGGAGAGCCGCGTGGTCACGGGGGGTGGGGGTGGGGGGGGCCGAACGGTACCAACTCCAAAGTCGAAGCCTACCAACCGGTACGTCTTTGGGCTGTGGGAGGAAACCGGAGCACTCCCCGACCCCAGGAGAGATCTTCCCCCGAAGTCCGCGGTCGATTCCCGGTTGGGGGTGGGGGGAGAGTGTGCAAGGACTCTTTCACTCATTCAGATAGAGCGTGGAATAGGCTGTTCAGCAATGGGCAGCCTAGGAGGGGCAGTTAACCTGCTGACCGGTGCGCCTTTGGAGTGTGTGGGAGAGGAACCCGGAGCACCCGGGGGGAACCCACGCGGTCACGGGGGAGAGTTATGCCTTTGAAGTTGGAAACGTCAACTCAACTCACAGGAAGACGCGGGAATCGGGGGATGCTGGTCGAACTGCGGCCTGACCTCAAGTGAAGCAGCGTGGAAATCGCGCTTTCTCTTTTTAAAAAAAAACAACATATCAGCGGGGAACATTTGACGTCAGGGAAGTGCATGCGGTTTAACATCCTGGAATAATTCTTCTTCGCAAACATCGAGGAGTGCCCCGAAGAGTGAAGGACAGTTAAACGTTTGAACACCCCAAAGCGCCCCTCCCACGCGCGAGCAGCCGCAAAACACGCCCCCCCACCCCACCAGCAGAAAACAAAGGCATCGGCTACCCCCACCGAGTACTCAAGTGTGCAGCAAGGACACAAACCAAAGGCGACTCGTTCACCCGGTATTTGACACGCCACGGGCTCTCTCTCTAATGAGGGAGAAAGGGGTGTCTGCATTTCACAGCGAGAGGGGAGGTGTAACGTATGCCTGTAAATAATTTAAACCGGGGGGGGAAGAAAAAGCTTATTCGAACACCATGTGTGCAAGATTACTCAAACATTACGGAAATATTAAGAATACAACAGGGAGACTGTACGGAGACTGTACAGAATGTTGTATTAAGAATACAACAGGGAGACTGTACAGATTGTACAGAGACTGTTCAGAGTGTTGTATTAAGAATACAACAGGGAGACTGTACAGAGACTGTACAGAGTGTTGTATTAAGAATACAACAGGGAGACTGTACAGAGTGTTGCATTAAGAATACAACAGGGAGACTGTACAGAGTGTTGTGTTAAGAATACAACAGGGAGACTGTACAGAGTGTTGTGTTAAGAATACAACAGGGAGACTGTACAGAGTGTTGTATTAAGAATACAACAGGGAGACTGTACAGAGTGTTGCATTAAGAATACAACAGGGAGACTGTACAGAGTGTTGTGTTAAGAATACAACAGGGAGACTGTACAGACTGTACAGAGACTGTACAGAGTGTTGTGTTAAGAATACAACAGGGAGACTGTACAGAGACTGTACAGAGTGTTGTGTTAAGAATACAACAGGGAGACTGTACAGAGACTGTACAGAGTGTTGTGTTAAGAATACAACAGGGAGACTGTACAGAGACTGTACAGAGTGTTGTGTTAAGAATACAACAGGGAGACTGTACAGAGACTGTACAGAGTGTTGTGTTAAGAATACAACAGGGAGACTGTACAGACTGTACAGAGACTGTACAGAGTGTTGTGTTAAGAATACAACAGGGAGACTGTACAGAGTGTTGTGTTAAGAATACAACAGGGAGACTGTACAGAGTGTACAGAGACTGTACATTCCTCGTCTCTACTCCCCGGTCTCTTGGCTGGCCGTTCCTCTCCCCCCCCCGGTAACGGTAGAGCGAGGGATCTGCTGAACCAGGGGGTTTACGGACCGCGGTGGGGAACGTTACTGTTTCCCGATGGCTCTCTGTGCATCACCGTCTCTTGAAGCCTCACGCACAGGAGGGACTGTGTGGAACTAGGCAACATCGCAACCAAAGCCCTCACTTTCAAGGACTCTTCATCTCACGTTCTCCATCTTTATAGCTTAGTAATTTATTATTGTTCTGTAAGTTATTTTTTCCTTGTGCAATGTGCACAGTCTGTTGTCTTTTTCACATTGCACACACTTCTCCGTCCTGTTGCAAGTGTTCTTTCAATGTGTCACTGTCTGGTGCGGGGCGCTACTGTACAGGACTGTACAAGAAGCTGCAGAAGGTTGTAAATCTAACCGGCTCCACCTTGGGCACGAGCCTACAAAGTACCCAGGACGTCTTCAGGGAGCGGTGTCTCAGAAAGGCAGCCTCCATTATTAAGGACCTCCAGCACCCAGGGCATGCCCTTTTCTCACTGTTACCATCAGGGAGGGGGTACAGAAGCCTGAAGACACACACTCAGCGATTCAGGAACAGCTTCTTCCCCTCTGCCATCAGCGAGGGGGTACAGGAGCCTGAAGGCCCACACTCAACGATTCAGGAACAGCTTCTGCCCCTCTGCCATCAGGGAGGAGGTACAGGAGCCTGAAGACACACACTCAGCGATTCAGGAACAGCTTCTTCCCCTCTGCCATCAGCGAGGGGGTACAGGAGCCTGAAGGCCCACACTCAGCGATTCAGGAACAGCTTCTTCCCCTCTGCCATCAGGGAGGAGGTACAGGAGACTGAAGACACACACTCAGTGATTCAGGAACAGCTTCTTCCCCTCTGCCATCAGAGAGGAGGTACAGGAGCCTGAAGACACACACTCAGCGATTCAGGAACAGCTTCTTCCCCTCCGCCATCAGGGAGGAGGTACAGGAGCCTGAAGACACACACTCAACGATTCAGGAACAGCTTCTTCCCCTCTGCCATCAGGGAGGAGGTACAGGAGCCTGAAGGCCCACACTCAACGATTCAAGAACAGCTTCTTCCCCTCTGCCATCAGGAAGGAGGTACAGGAGCCTGAAGACACACACTCAACGATTCAGGAACAGCTCCTTCCCCTCTGCCATCAGGGAGGGGGTACAGGAGCCTGAAGACACACACTCAACGATTCAGGAACAGCTTCTTCCCCTCTCCCATCAGAGAGGAGGTACAGGAGCCTGAAGACACACACTCAACGATTCAGGAACAGCTTCTTCCCCTCTGCCATCAGGGAGGAGGTACAGGAGCCTGAAGACACACACTCAGTGATTCAGGAACAGCTTCTTCCCCTCTGCCATCAGGGAGGAGGTACAGGAGCCTGAAGGCACACACTCAACGATTCAGGAACAGCTTCTTCCCCTCTCCCATCCAATTCCTAAATGGACATTGAACCTGTGAACACTATCCCACTTTTTCTATATATAATTTTTTTCTGCTTTTGCACAATTTAAAATCTATTCAATATACGTATACTGCAATTGATTTACTTACTTATTTATCATTATTTTCCTTCTTTTAGATTATGTATCACATTGAACTGCTCCTGCTAAGTTAACAAATTTCACGTCACATACCGGTGATAATAAACCCGATTCTGAATCTTTGTACTTACCGTGAAAGCTCACGGGAAAGCGAATCTCAGGATTGTCTATGGTGACGTAGATGTAACTTGATAAAAACTTTACTTTGAACTTTGAGCATCTGTGTGAACCAGGGGTCCCCAGGTTGGGGTCCCTCTTGTATTGGTCCAATGACATGGAAAAGTTTGGCAGGTGGAGGGGTAAAGAGCCTAACTTTTCCTGACGAAGGGTCTCGGCCTGAAACGCTGACTGTTTATTCCTCTCCACGGATGCTGCCTGACCTGCTGAGTTCCTCCAGTATTTTGTGTGTCTGTAAATGTGTGCGTGCATGTCTGTGTGTGAGTGTGTCTGTGTGTGTTTGTGTGTGCGCGTCTGTGTGTGAGTGTGTGCGTCTGTGAGTGAGTGTGTGTGCACGCGTGTGTGTCTGTGTGTGAGTGTGTCTGTGTGTGTTTGTGTGTGCGCGTCTGTGTGTGAGTGTGTGTGTGTCTGTGTGTGTGCGTGTGCGTCTGTGAGTGAGTGTGTGTGCACGCGTGTGTGTCTGTGTGTGTGTGTGTGAGAGTGTGTGTGTCTGTAAGTGTCTGTGTGTGTGAGTGTGAGTGTTTGTGCGACTGTGTGTGTGTGAGTGTGTGTGTGTTTGTGAGTCTGTGAGTGTCTGTGAGTGAGTGTTTGTGTGTCTGTAAGTGTGTGTCTGTGGGTGAGTGTGTGTGTGTGAGTGAGTGTGTGTGTGTGTGTGTGTCTGTGAGTGAGTGTGTGTGTCTGTGAGTGAGTGTGTGTGTGTGTGTCTGTGAGTGAGTGTGTGTGTGTTTGTGAGTGAGTGTGTGTGTGTGAGTGAGTGTGAGTGTCTGTGAGTGAGTGTTCGTGTCTGTGAGTGAGTGTTCGTGTCTGTGAGTGAGTGTTTGTGTGTGTGTGTGTGTGTGTGGGTGTCTGTGTGTGTGAGTGAGTGTGTGTGTGTGTGTGTGTGTGTCTGTGTCTGTGAGTGTGATTGTGTGTGTGTGTTGCTCTGGATTTCCAGCGCCTGCAGAACCCATGTGCTTTCCGAGTTGTCCCGTGGACTCCGCGCCTCTCACCTTGTGGTTCTCTCCCTCTGCCCCCGCAGACGTCTGTTACAGCGAGAACGTCCCGGAGGTGGAGATATTCAGCCTCCTGGAGGAAGGGGTGCCGAGGTACACACTCAGGGCCGACACCGTCTACGGCTACAGCCACGACGACTGGCTGCACACTCCGCTGCTGAGCCCCGACCTTGACGTCAGCCTCACCCAGGAGCAGATCGAGGAGACTCTCAAATACTTCCGTGAGTGGGGGTAATGAGCGGGACGAGGGGAGGGGGGTTTCCGAGGTAGCCAGGTAGAGTTGGGGGCGCCGTAGCCCGCTGGAGGGCGTCGATATTTCGATACGCGTGTTGCAGACTACAATCTGTAACTCTCTTTGCTGTTGGCCGAGGCGCGGTGAAAGCCCCTTATCCGGGCGGGACATTGTGTTGTATCAGTGGCGGGTGGAGAGGGCGATTCACCTTCCGCTGGTGCGTGGGCTGTCACCTCGTGCGTGCTGCCCCTTGGATTTTTACACCTTTGATTGTCTCTCTGGGTCTTTTCCACTTCCTGCTGCAGGGGTCTCGTCTGGGGACCTTGCATTTGTCCCTTGTGCTCAGTCTGAGAAACAGTAATTTGTAATAAACAGTATGTAGAACAGGACACTCAATATAACGTAGAAACACAGTTGTGTCAGCGTGAGTTCATCAGTCTGATGGCCTGGTGGAAGAAGCTGTCCTGGAGCCTGTTGTTTCTGGGTTTTATGCTGCGGTACTGTTACCCGGACAGTAGCAGCTGGAACAGTTTGTGGTTGGGGTGACTCGGGTCCCCAATGATCCTTCGGGCCCTTCTCCACATCCACTCTATCTGTGTCCTCTGGTGCTAGACTCCCCACTACAGGAAACATCCTCTCCACATCCTCTCTATCTGTGTCCTCTGGTCCTAGACTCCCCCACTATGGGAAACATCCTGTCCACATCCACTCTATCTGTGTCCTCTGGTCCTAGACTCCCCACTATAGGAAACATCCTCTCCACATCCACTCTATCTGTGTCCTCTGGTCCTAGACTCCCCCACTATGGGAAACATCCTCTCCTCATCCACTCTACATCTGCTCCACATCCACAGCCTTTCATCATTCCGTTGTTTTGTGTGAGATCCACCCTCGTTCTTTCTAAACTCCGGTGAGTTCACTCCCACAGCCACCGAACTCTCCTCGTACAGAGACTCCCACACTATAGGAAACATCCTCTCCACATCCACTCTATCTGTATCCTCTGATCCTAGACTCCCCCACTATAGGAAACATCCTGTCCACATCCACTCTATCTGTGTCCTCTGGTCCTAGACTCCCCCACTGTAGGAAACAACCTCTCCACATCCACTCTTTCTGTGTCGTCTGGTCCGAGACTCCCCCACTATAGGAAACATCCTCTCCACATCCACTCTATCTGTGTCCTCTGGTCCTAGACTCCCTCAATATAGGAATCATCCTCTCCACATCCACTCTATCTGTGTCCTCTGGTCCTAGACTCCCCCACTATAGGAAACATCCTCTCCACATCCACTCTATCTGTGTCCTCTGGTCCTAGATTCCCCTACTATAGGAAACATCCTCTCCACATCCACTCTATCTGTGGTCCTGGACTCCCCCACTGTAGGAAACATCCTCTCCACATCCTCTCTATCTGTATCCTCTGGTCCTAGACTCCCCCACTATAGGAAACATCCTCTCCACATCCACTCTATCTGTGTCCTCTGGTCCTAGACTCCCCCACTGTAGGAAACATCCTCTCCACATCCACTCTATCTGTGTCCTCTGGTCCTAGACTCCCCCACGATAGGAAACATCCTCTCCACATCCACTCTATCTGTGGTCCTAGACTCCCCCACTGTAGGAAACATCCTCTCCACATCCACTCTATCTGTGTCCTCTGGTCCTAGACTCCCCCACGATAGGAAACATCCTCTCCACATCCACTCTATCTGTGGTCCTAGACTCCCCCACTGTAGGAAACATCCTCTCCACATCCACTCTGTCTGTGTCCTCTGTCCTAGACTCCCCCACTATAGGAAACATCCTCTCCACATCCACTCTATCTGTGTCGTCTGGTCCTAGACTCCCCCCACTACAGGAAACATCCTCTCCATGTCCCCTCTATCATGGCTTTTCACTATTTGATGGTTTTCAGTGAGATCCCACCTCATGTCTGGGTAACCTCCAATTGGACAGGCTGAATATTGATTTCTCCTACTTCCAGTAATTTCTCCCTGCCTCCCACCTCTCTCTTTTTCCATTCCTCATTCTGTCTCTCCCTCTCTCCCCTTCTCTTCTCTTCACCTGTCCGCCACCTCCCCCTGGTGTCCCTCCTCATTCCCTCCCTCCCATGGTCCACTCTCCTCTCCTATCAGATTCCTCCTTCTTCAGCCCTCTTCATTTTCCACCAATCACCTCCCAGCCTCTTACATCATCAACCCCTCCCCCATCCAATCACCTTCCCCCTCACCTGTCTGCTCGTCCTCCTCCCCCCTTCCCCTCATCTCATGGTTAGGTTTCAATTAAATCCCCCATCCAGCGAGTACGTCACCTCCTTGGGGGGAGTGTGCCCAGGACACCCTCAGTGCCTGGTTTAGGGTCTCGGTTAGGTCCAGACTTCCACAGATCCTCCTGTTAAGCTGGCATCGACCAGCGGTTGGAGTTACAGAGAGATAGCACAGGCCATTCAGCCCATCGCACCCACCCTGATATTTTTACCCAATGTCCTTTCACAAGGAAGGAAAAACCAAGGTAGAACATACAAGGTAAACGGTAGGGCACTGAGGAGTGCAGTAGAACAGAGGGATCTGGGAATACAGATACAAAATTCCCTAAAGGTGGCGTCACTGGTAGATAGAGTCGTAAAGAGAGCTTTTGGTACATTGGCCTTTATAAATCAAAGTATTGAGTGTAAGAGTTGGAATGTTATGGTGAGGTTGTATAAGGCATTGGTGAGGCCGAATTTGGAGTATTGTGTGCAGTTTTGGTCACCGAATTACAGGAAGGATATTAATAAGGTTGAGAGAGTACAGAGACAGTTTACAAGGATGTTGCCGGGACTTGAGAAACTGAGTTACAGAGAAAGGTGGAATTGGTTAGGACTTTATTCCCTGGAGCATAGGAGAGTGAGGGGAGATTTGATAGAGGTGTATAAAATTAGGATGGGCATAGAGAGAGTGAATGCAAGCAGGCTTTTCCCACTGAGGCCAGGGGAGGAAAAAACCAGAGGACATGGGTTAAGGGTGAAGGGGGAAAAGTTTAAAGGGAACATTAGGTGCAGAGAGTGGTGGGAGTGTGGAATGAGCTGCCAGATGAAGTGGTAAATGCGGGCTCACTTTTAACATTGAAGAAAAACTTGGACAGGTTCATGGATGAGAGGGGTTTGGAGGGATTGGGCCCAGGCGCAGGTCAGTGGGACCGGGCAGAAAAATGGTTCGGCACAGCCAAGAAGGGCCGAATGGCCTGTTTCTGTGCTGTAATGTTCTATGGTTCTAGGTCGGGAAGGAGGCGCAGGACTTGTTGCTTCTTTAAAAATTAAGTGTTAATTGGATAGCGGGGTGGAGATACGAAGGAGGTGCGAGGCACTCCCTCCCTCCGCTAGCCTGCAGGTCACCCTCGGGCAAGGGGTAGCCCCCCCCCCCCCCCCCCGATCAGGGTCACGTGAACCCATGGGGGCAGGTGGTGGACGGTTGTATGAGCAGCCGGTGCAGATCACAAGTCCTGGTGATGCGACCACTGACGCCAGGCAGGCAATCTCTGAAGGGTATTGATAACAACTCTTATAACCCTTATTAGGGGCGGGGGGGAGGGGAGAGAGAGCATGTGGTGTGTCGATCACCGGGGGAACGGGTCGTCTTTGGTCTGTGTCGTTGCTGCACACTTCAGTGCTCGGTGTGTGTGTGTGTGTGGGGGGGGGGGGGCTGCCGATATATGCACATTTCAGGGTGTATATTGTGTACATTTCTCTGACAATGAAACGTACCTTTGAACCTCTGACGGCCGGGGGGGGGGGGGGGGGGGGTTGGTGTGGTGGTGGTCACCCGTCTTGTAAAGACCCTGCCCAGAGGTGATGGCAAATCGCTTCTGTCGGAAAGCTCGACGGTCAGTCCCGCGTCACTAACGAGCGGATGAATTTCCTCTGGTCTTATCAGTCAGGATAGTGGGTGGGAAAGTTAAAGGTTAAAGTCTGTCCCGAGCCTTGCAGGTGCTTATGCCGGTTTCCGTGGCGTGGAGCGACTGAGAGTACGAGACTCTCCCCTCGGATAGGACTCCAGTCTGTCGCGAGGTTGACCCCCCAGCGTTTTGCCGGTGCCCGTTTTCCGCTGGGTGGACCGGAGCGACGGGTGGTGAAGCACAATACCTTTTGCTCACGGACACAACACGCCGCCTCGGCTGGGGCTCGAACTCACCACCTTCAGATCGCCAGTCCAACGCCCTGACCGCTCGGCCACGCGTTGGGGAGGGATATCAGATCGGCCGCAATGGAAGGCGGAGCAGACTCGATGGGCTGAATGGCCTAATTCTCCCCCTGTGTCGAAGGAGATTTTCCCCGCTTC
>NW_026781009.1:0-18028 GCF_030144855.1 Hypanus sabinus
TCTGCTATCAGATTTCTGAATGGCCCATGAACCTATAAACACTACCTCATTATTGCCTGTTTTGCACTAAATATTAATTTTTGTATTTTTTATTGTTTGTAGTTTTTCTAATGTTTGGCATTTTTGTAATTTTTCGCACAAGTATTTTTTATAATTTATGGTAACTTTATGTCCACAGCAGTACAGTACAAAGTGGGTGACAGGTTGCTAAATGGTAAGTGCAGTGCTTTACAGCACCAGTGATGACGATCAAGATTCGATTCCCACCACTGTCTGTAAGGGGTTTGTACGTGGCTCCGTGGCTTTCCTCCCACATTCCAAAGATGAGGGTTAATGAGTTGTGAGCGTGCTATGTTGGTGACAGAACAGAGCGACACTTGCAAAATCATCAAACTGTGTTGGTCTGGGCGCAGATTACACATTTCATTCTACGTTTTGATGTATCAATACACATATAACCAATAAAGCTAATCTTTACCTCTTTAAAACATCAAGCTACTCGTCATGTAAGCCAGTGATAACAGACCTGATTCCGATTCCAATTCTGATGCTATCGCCACACTAACAAAAACACGCAGCTGCCCAGGGTGAGAGCGGTGCTGAGATCTAATTCTGTTTGTGGAACTTTCTCCTCAGCAGCCACCTCCAGCCACACAAAGTAAGAGGCCTGAACTCTGTCCCAGCAGGTAAATCATGAACACTACCTCATTCTTTTGCTCTTTTTGCATATGTCCTTACTTTTACACATAGTTCTCATTGTCATTTAAAGTAATTTTTATGTAGTGCATTGTACTACCTCCACAAAACAACAAATTTCACCAGGTGACAATAAACCTGATTCCGATACAGATTTGGCTGTATAGACAAAATGCCTCCACCACAAGGTTTGGCAGTAACCTTTTGACATAGACTCAGAAGATTTCAACCTAACAGCCAGAAGGAGCATATCAAGGCTTGGAAGAAGGATTAAGGGGGAGAAATAATAAAGTGATGGCACATTTCCTGCCTACTTAGCTCAGACTCTGTGTTCACATCACCTTCACCTTCACAATGGCTGATGCCTGGCAGCCGGGTGGAAACTCCCAACTGCAAGTGTTTGAGCCCTACAGAAGGTAGATAGTCAGAATCTTTATCCAAAGGTATGATGCATAATTCATATTACATTTATGTATTGCATTGTACTGCTGCCACAAAACAACAAATTTCACGACCTTCAGTACTGTGATTCAGACTTAGGCACATATATATACTGTCGACAGGATGCCTAAGACTTTTGCACAGTAATGCTGAGTGGAGAGCGTGTTTATAAATCTGGTGGGAGCAAAGGATGTTGGCAATCGCAAGGGTGAAGCAACGTGGGAGAGGTGTGGGACGGCTGGCAAAGGAGTGCCGGGGAAGCGGTTGGCACAGTTACACTCAGCCTGGAAACACCAGGCAAGGTCATTTCATTTCAAACAATTAGTTAATTGATCATTACAGAGCATCTCTCTGGTGCCTCCTGCTCCCTTCCCCTTTTCCCAACCATGATTCTCCACTCCCTATCCCTTTCCCACTCTCAGTCCACAATAGAGACCCATATCAGATTCAGGTTTATCATCACTCACATATGTGATGAAATTTGGTTTTTTTGCAGCAGTACAGTGCAATACATAAAATTACTGCAGTACTATGCAAAAGTCTTAGGCACCCCAGCTATATATACTGTATGCACTGAAGATTTTTGCAAAGTACTGAACATCGGTGATACCTGCTTGATTCTGATTCTGAAATGCCAAATACTAGTGAATATGCATTTAAGGTGGGGTTGAGAAGTGAAAGGAGATTTGTCAGGCATTTTTTTTCATACACAGAGAGCGTTGGGAATCTGAGATGGCTGCCAAGTGTAGTAGTGGAACAGTGGCATTTATCATCACCTGGGCCACGCCATCTTCTCACAGCTACCATCAGGCAGAAGGTACAGAAGCCTGAAGTCCCATGCCACCAGGTTTAAGAACAACTGCATCTCTTGAGACATCTTGAACCAGCCAGCATAGCCCTAACTATTACAATTTAGCAAACCCATGACCACTTGAATAACTTTGCACTAAACTGGACTATTTTTGCTCTAAATTGTGAGCTTTCATTTACAAATTTGTTTATGTTTTTTGTGAATGTTGCTTGTATGATATTACGTGTCTGAGATACTGCTGCACGCAAGTTTCTCGTTGCTCTCAACATTCCCTCGTAAGTTTTTTTTACAGCTGAGCAAACCAACCATTTCCCTGAGCAGGAATTGCATACACGGCCTGAAAACTGCACGGCACTTTAAATGTTTTTTTTGCAAAATGCATACTATGTATATTTAGAAAGAATATTTTAAAATCACATCCTTTTGATTTTATTTATTAATTGAAGGATATAATGAAATTCAGTACAACAAAGAAAATCTTTCATGTTTTGTAAACTTTTTCTCACCTGTCTTTATTGCAGTGGCGCAGTAACAAAGGCTCAGTGTGTGGGAGCATTCAGTTACCGTGTGGCTGCGCACCCATGCAGCTTAGAGGGAACAATGAGTGCATCTGTGCATACATGGACTTATGCATATGACATTAAAACTCAACCTTGACTTTAAGAGGCTGTTTAGACATGACAATATGCTGGGAATAGGGAGCTATGGATCATGTTCAGGTAGAAGGAATTTAGTTTCATTTGACTTTGTGCTTGGTGAAGGCATGATGAGGTTGTAAGTCCTGTGCTGTTACTGTTCTTTGTTCGATGTTTGGTGTTGAGGAATGAGCCAATATCGTTCAAGATTCCAGATTGTTTATTATCACTCCTCAGTACAGGAGTGTAAAGGAGAAGGAAATGATTGCTAGTTCGAATTCTATGCTGCATAAATCAAAATACAATAAATAAAAATATAAAAGCAATCCTATAAAACATAGTGTACAAGTAACTGCTGAGTGTGATTACATATACATAAAGTTAGCTTATATATAATGAGTGCATATACATAAAGATGCAGGGCTGTCTGAACAGACGGTGACTCTGACAGGGAATGATAAAGTGACAAAGTGACTCTTGGCAAGAGGAACTCTTCTGGGTTGCAGCAGGACACACAATAGGACGGTGACTGTAGGTGTGAGATGTGAAGTGCACAGGGATGAGGGGGATGGATGCAGTGTGCTGAAGGGCTGTGGAGAAGAGTGGCTGATGTAGATGCTGGGGTGGTGGGTGGGTTACTGGGTGGAGGTGTAATCAGATTGATGGCTCCGTGGAGTGGTGGGGAGTAACTGCGGTTTCTCTGTGGACGCTGCGTCACCTCTCCCCTGACGGGAGTCGGGCACACAGTCAGTAAGCAGGCTGGCTGGGATCCGCAACGACATTGTTGTCCTCTTTCTGGCACCTTTCTGCATCTCTGTACTGAATTAACCCAATCATCCACAATGTACGCTGCATCTACTCGCAAGAATGCTTAGCTTGTCGGCCAGAACAGCGCAGAAGCGATCCATACACTGTCGGTAACAATCCATACCCAATCAGTCAAAGAAGCAACCTCTGTACCGGAACAGGGGAGCAAGAGACCACGCCAACAGGCCAATGAGGGATTGAAATGTCTAACATCGAGAACAATAATTGTAGAAGTAAACACAATTGCTGGGATTTTACAGATCCCTCGAAGCTGCGTAGGTGCGCGGCCGCGAGGTAACTGAAATGCTCCCGCACACGTAGCCTTTGATGCCAGGCAGCGAGAAAAAGTTTACCAAGTGTAGATTTTCTTTGTTGTACTGGATTTCATTACACACCAATTAATGAACAAAATCAAAAGGATGTGATTATTCAATTTTTATTCTAAATACGCATGTTACAAAGAAAAACATTGAAAGTGCGGTGCAGTTTTCAGGGTGTGTAATAATTTCCTGCTCGGAGCAATGGTTGATGTGAGCAGCTGTTAAAAAAAGAGGAACGTTGCAGAGTTACGGAAATAAACGCGGCTCGCTGCTGCAGAGAACTGCCTTACCTATGACATCTTCATTGGCGATTAGGTGCGTTAGGGTCGGTTTTAAAGGGAGCGGAGATAAACGTGTCACAGATACCGGAAATCCAGAGTAACACACGCACAAAATGCTGGAGGAACGCAGCTGGCCAGGCAGCATCTACGGAGAGGAATAAACAGTCGACGTTTCTGGCCGAGTCCTGATGAAGGGTCTCGGTCGGGAATGTCGACTGTTCATTCCTCAACAGAGATGCTGCCTGACCTGCTGAGTTCCTCCAGTTTTTATATGTGTTTCTCTTTTAATGATAAAGGCACAGTGTGCCTTTCATAAATAATTTGTTCCAACGATTTCATCTTTGCCGAAGTTGTTGAAGGCTGGGCCGCATTGTCCGTTTAACAACCGCGTGCCCGTTTCACCGATCTTGCTCACTGGAAAGCTGGGACAAAAGGCTGGTGGCGTGGCAGGGTCCCGCTAGCGGAGCACTGGGACGACTCAATTCATATCCGAGGGGACTTACTGTCGGGGAAGACGCCGGCCGAAGACGAGTTTATCGTGGTGATGAGGATCCACGCGATCACAGAACCTTGCCGTATTCAAAGCCAACTGTTCAGCACAACAAGAATTTTCTTATATTACTCGGTGAGTCCCAATGTCAGCGTTAACATTTAAGGAGGGGAAAACCGCAACGACGACGCTGGTTATCCGCATCCTTCAATATGGAGACAAATGCGATTTCAAACACTCATTCGAAATGCGAACCAGCGTCGAAATCAGCATCTTCCCGCAGCAACAACAATTCACGCCAATTACAGGAAGGAGAAAGATATGTTCATGAATGAAGCGCAGCACGTTGCTGTACAGTCAAAGCTAAAAGTTATTCTTATAAAGTCACAGATACTCGCCTCAAAGCGATTCCATTTTAGCGAGGTGTCAAAATTGCTCTCTAACCTGTCATGTTTCACTTTTAGTCCGCTTAAAATCTCATAACTGAAGTACACAAAAATATAATTTTAAATAGAGAACTGGTTTGCCCGCTGATTTAAAAATTAAACGTGAGCCATCCCTCACAGCGAAAGATATTTACTCGCTTCGATTTCATTAGACTTCGCCGCTAATTCTAAAGTTGCTTGTAAATTAAAGTTTGTTTCTAAGCGACAGTCTAGTAAGAAGGAACGCCTGGAACAGAATGCTCACAAAATGAGGAATCATATCCCTCGCAGAAACCCCCGACTACCTACTGTTCAATTAGACCACCAACATTTATTTTGACTTCTCTCTCTCTCTCTCCATCTCGCTCCCCTGCTCTTTCTCTCTCTCTCACTCATTCCTTCCCTCTCTTTCTCACACTGTCTCTCCATCTCGCTCCCCTGCTCTCTCTCTCTCACTCATTCCTTCCCTCTCTCTCTCACTCACTCACACTCTCTCTCCATCTCGCTCCCCGCTCTCTCTCACTCATTTCTTCCCTCTCTCTCACTCACTCACACTCTCTCTCCATCTCGCTCCCCGCTCTCTCTCAATCATTCCTTCCCTCTCTCTCACTCACTCACACTGTCTCTCCATCTCGCTCCCCTGCTCTCTCTCTCACTCATTTCTTCCCTCTCTCTCACTCACTCACACTCTCTCTCCATCTCGCTCCCCGCTCTCTCTCAATCATTCCTTCCCTCTCTCTCACTCACTCACACTGTCTCTCCATCTCGCTCCCCGCTCTCTCTCAATCATTCCTTCCCTCTCTCTCACTCACTCACACTGTCTCTCCATCTCGCTCCCCTGCTCTCTCTCTCACTCATTTCTTCCCTCTCTCTCACTCACTCACACTCTCTCTCCATCTCGCTCCCCGCTCTCTCTCAATCATTCCTTCCCTCTCTCTCACTCACTCACACTGTCTCTCCATCTCGCTCCCCTGTCTCTCTCTCACTCAATCCTTCCCTCCCTCCCTTTCTCCCTCGCTCTCTCTCTCTCACACACACACTCACTCTCTCTCCCTTCCTCTCCCCCTCTCTCTACAGAGAACCTCTTGCACAGGAGTGTGAAGATCGGTGGTGCAAATTAGCGCAAATTGAACCTGATTACCTTTGAAGGAAAGTTAGAGTCAATCTCTGAGTCAAAAGGCAACAGTCGGAATTCGCTCAGTTCGACGGGAAGGTGCTAACGTCGGGATATCGCCAGCTGAAGACAAGATGCAAACGTTCTTCAGATTTCCACATAATTTCCTATCACAATTTTTCTCAAAGTGTCATGGGGAGGGGACATAAGTCGGAGAAGGGGTAAAGGTGGGGAGGATCTGAAGCTGGATCCCAGAGAATAAATAACAAAACGGGCAAAAGTAATTGAGGGGAGAGCGGAGAGCGGTGTTCAACTGAAGGCTCATGCACCGGGTAAGTCAGAAGTGGTTAGCCAGCGCGCACCCTGAAACATTCCCCGTAGAGCTGCCCTCCGCCCGTGCTCTAAAATAAAGAAAGACGCTTGGAAGTGTAAAGCCTAAGAGGACCCTCATTATAGGGGTCGAGGGACGGTGCGTGTGGGAGATGCGGGTTTGGCCCAAGCATATTGAACATCTAACGAAAAATGCTCCGAAATTAGAGTAGAGGCAGTTTAACTGAATGACCCTCTGGACGATCTGGTGCCAGCATTACGGGTCAAATGGACTTCGCCTTTTTCAAAAGCAGGTTCTATAAAGGCACCAGGTGAATAAGCACGAGCCTGGGAGAGGAGGAACCCGGGTAACTCGGCATTTTTACCCAAAGGTTTATTACTTCCCAGTCCTTGGTGTCTATTTTTCTCCCAAATCACCCACCCGTTCCAGATACAGAAGGACCCATGAGTTTTAGGTGATTGGGGCACGCGAGCGAGGTCAGAGTGGTTTAAGATGCAGCCGTTCACTCTTACCAAACGGCGAAAAGATGCCTTCAAAGTAAATATATCTTCTGTTTGAATCTACTCTTACACGCGGCTCTACGGTCTGAAGAGAGCAAAAACTTAAAGCTCTCGCTCTCACACACAAACACACACGCTCCCTTATACACACTCCCTCAGCCTCACGCACGAATATATATTGACACGAGCACCAACACGCATCTGCGAACAGTAAAAGACACACCTGAGACTCGTTCTTGTTTAAGCACACAAAAGGATTCGCATATTCCGAGAGACACACTGAGCCAAACGCATCCACGTTTCGTCGCGCACACACATGCATGCAGAATGGATACAAACCTCCAGATATTCAGAGTACTCATTCGCGCGCACACACACACGTATACCTTTCACGAATACACATTTATGCACTTTCCCATGGACACAAAAGAATACGCAATCGTCCGCAAACATTTTCGGAAGCACAGTTTCTTCCGTATCTCGAACCGAGAGAGGCACGGAAAAACACTTTCACATATCACACCTCACACGGGACATTGGCTACCGGCTCCGAGGATTTCGTTAACCACAAACGGTAGATCCCAATTAACCCAGAGAGAAAAACAAGATAAATCTTGTTGCAAATTGAATCTGAAGAAACATTTCCCAGGTATTAGAGGGAAACATCGAACGGCGGCGAGACTCACATCGTCAGCTTTCTGTTTGTTATCCCTTAAGACTGAATGTAATGTCGATTTCAGCCCTGCCTTTTTGCCGTTCGTTCCGTCCAAACAGTTCTCCTTTGGTGTGAGCACAATGTCTTTTTTTTTAATTTGATGATCACGGCTACGTTGCTTTCTAGACGCCTTTGTGAAATGCAGTGTTTTCTTTAAAAAATGGCTCAACAATCTCTTCTTAGTACAACATCGTTGTTTTCACCTACCTGCGGCTCCCCCTTCCTGGAGAGTTACCTATCATCCACCTTTCCGTTAAAGCACCCCCAGCTCCTCGCTGCACTCTGGAAGGGAAAGAGAGGGGGAAATCTCCTCCGCTCCGCTGATAGATATCTCAGTGCAAAGCGTTTCCCAAACCCCAGCGCCGTCTCTCTCTCTCTCTCTCTCTCTCTCTCTCTCTCTCTCTCTCTCTCTCTCTCTCTCTCTCTCGCTGTAGTCTCCCTTGCTTCTGCACACAAACTAAGGAACAACAGCATTTTCTTCCCCTCCTCCCACAAACAGAGACACACACAACCCATGGTCATAATTCCCAACCCGTCCCCCGAACAGTCAATTCTCACCGATCGCATGGAGGGGTCTTGGCCCTAACATCTTAAAAGCAAGCGCCCCTCGCAGCTATTACCTACCTCAGTCCATATCTGATGCGTTTGCCTTCTTACTGTAGTTCCCCCCCGTGCTCTCCTGAGAAAGCCGATTGGGCAGACTGATTCACCTTCTGGAAAACTGTATTCATGTAGATCTCAAACCTTTTTTTTTGTATGAAAGGACGGCCAACGCGAAATATTACGTCCTCCGCCTCTCGCCCACCAATTTCCAATTGTCCCGTCACAGCGAAGAGGAAGTCCTCTGTCAACTGTGATGGTTACAAGTAATGTGACCAGTTTCTCTCTGCCGCGTGTGTGTTGCGGGCTGGTCAGTAACAGAACAGCGGCTGTTACACCTCCCCGTTTCCTATCTACAGTGGATCAATTAATTAGGCGATACCTTTCTGAATACACCGGGGTCCTGTTGGGCTGTCACTCGCGCTTCGCTAGCTCCTCACCCCGCCTCAGTACTGTCAGGGATATTATGAGGGAGGCGCCTCGCAGTTTCACGCGGGCTCAGAAGTAAACCTCTGAAACTAAACCTAGACCAAACTAATAAACTACACAACACATCCACATTACTCGCCGGTTGCCAAGAGTTCAATCACCAGCAGGAAACGGGAACGTGACAGATCTATATTGAAATATTAGTTCATATCATAAATCTGATTCATTCTTCAATACGGGAACGCGTTCCGATTTTATTTTCCTAAATGGTTAGAAATAACGATCTTATCAGACTGCCCAACTAGGTAAAAATTGGAGCCGTGTTTCAGAACACCACTTCAGCAACACAGTCACAAGGCAAGAATAACAATAAGTGTTCTGAATATTATTTTGCCACCTTGCATTTTGTGGGGTTTTTTGTAATATTAACATTGCGGCCAAGTGTCGGCGAGTCGAGGTGAGAAGGTTCGTGATACGGCTTACTGCGAGACTGGATCGTCTCTAAACTAAAACAAGGTCTCTGTCTCCCTCAAGAGCACAAGCGTGGTGTTGCAATCCTGTATTGAAATTCGAATGCTGACCGGTTAACTTGTACCCAGGGTCTCTACCTGTGAACAGTCTAACCCCGCAGCTGGTACAGTAATATACCTGCCTATCAGGCTATGAAGGTTCTCAGCCACCCAGGTCATTATAAACATCCATCTTCTAGACAACACAGCAAGTCCAGTTGCCTTGATTTACGACAGCTTGCTATACCCGCCTATCCCCTCCCCTCTTCTTCTATTCCTCACTTTGGCCTCTCACCTCTTCTCACCTGCCTATAACCTTTCCCTGGTGCCCCTCCTTGGTTCTTCGTTTTTGGTCCCCCAAAATATTCCACATGGAATTTAAACTGGAGGTTTAAACTCCTCCTGTCCTTTCTCCCATGGTCCACACCCTTCTCCTATCAGACTCCTTCCTCTCCAGCCCGTTTACCCTTCCCACCCACCTGTCTCCACCAACCACCTTCCATCTATTCCCCCCTCCCCCGTCTTTTTATTCTGCCGTCTTCCCCATTCTTTTCCAGTTCTGGAGAGGGGTCTCAACCCGAAACGTCGACTCTCCGCAGATGCTGCTTGCACTGCCGAGTTCCTCCAGCATTTTGCGTTTGATACAGTGGAACGTGCGTGTGTGTGTGTGTAGTGTGTCTGTGTGTGTGTGTGTAGTGTGTCTGTGTGTGTGTAGTGTGTCTGTGTGTGTGTAGTGTGTCTGTGTGTGTGTAGTGTGTCTGTGTGTGTAGTGTGTCTGTGTGTGTGTAGTGTGAATTGTGTCTGACTATGTGTGTAGTGTGTGTGCCTATGTGTGTAGTGTGTCTGTGGGTGTGTTTGTGTGTGTGTAGTGTGTGTCTGTCTGTCTATGTGTGTGTGTGTGTGTGTGTGTGTGTGTGTGTGTGTGTGTGTGTGTGTTTTATATGATTGATGTTGTCCGTTGTATCTAACGATGACAGTGAAACCTGTGCAGGAGAGCTTTTCACGTGGAAAAGCCCTTGGACTGAGGCAGTACCACTCTCTCCGTAAAGACGAAAATGTTTAAGGGCAACATAAGAGGGAACTTCACTCAGAGGGCGGTGAGATTGTGTAACGAGCTGCCGGTGGAAATGCTGGATGCGGGTTCGATTGCAACATTTAAGAGAACTTTGGATACGTATATAGATGGAGGGGGTATGGAGAGATACGGTCCAAGTACAGGCCATTGAAACTAGGCGACGAAACAGGTCGGCATAGACTGGATGGGCCGAAGGGCCTTTTCCTGAGCCGTAGTTCTCTATGACGTTATCACGTTGTCGTCACAATTGGGGTCTTGCTTGGTTTCCGTGGATGGCATTGACTGTTTCTATGTCTCGTCCTGCCGCTGGCTCTCACTGTCGATCTTATCCGCCCAATCGGCCGGAGCTGAATTCACATGCAGCGACAAGCATGTCCCTTTCTCACCGGGTATGCGGCTGCCGGCTGCCCTCATCTGGTTTGGCGGTGTCGCGGGGTGTGGCATTGCAAACAGCTACTCGGAGCCACGGGTGGGAGCCGACAGTTCGCTGGGCTCCAAAGGTCAGTGAGCTGTCCCAGAATGGACACGACGAGCTCCGTCAACCAGAGGTGCTGGACACGCCGTTTTTATATAAAATGACCGAATCCAATTTGGGCATGGTGGTGCAGCCGACAGCTCCGGAGAGGAGGGTTTTGTTAAAGTTGGATTCAACAGTCACATCGGGACCGCTTTCCCTTTTCTGAGAATGGTGGTGAAGCAAGTTGGCTCAGTTAGACCCGAGTTCAAATCCCATTACCACGGCTAAGGAATTTAGAACTATGCCGTCATACACATGAGAAACAGGCCATTCGGCCCATTGTGACCATGATGATCTTCATATTAACTGATAGTAATCCCATTGTCCAGCGCTTGGCCCACAGCCTTCTTTGCCCGAGTACTGTCCAGTCAGGGACTCCATTTCCGCCACTCCCTCAGGTAGTGTATTGCACCCTGCCCCTCAGGTCCCCTCTTATTTCTTTTTTAACCCACTCATCTAGTTTTATTCACCTCTGCTAAGGGGTGAATTTCCTGCAGTCTGCCCTAGATTCGAGGCCTTTCGCTGGTCAGAGTTGACCGTGGATGGTGCGTTCCAGCTGCCTACATGATATACAAGCCAGGTCAGTACGATATGGAGAGTAAGCTGTGGCCCGTGTAGCAGGCCCCCTCCCCGCACGGCTGATGAATCGAAAGAAGCAGCAGGGACCGATACAGTTGGTAGCAGGGGCATGGCAGGAATTGCCAATCAGCTCTGAACTCAACAGAGTTTTACTGCTCCTGGATGAGCTGCCAGCCTAGCTGATGAGCCCCACCTACCCAAAGCAATTGGTTTTAAGGTGCCAGTAACCCACCTTTGCCCCTTCTCCTGTCAGTAGAAGCAATTCCAGCAGGGTTAGTAGCTAGGCCACACATGAGGTCAGGAGTTGGACTTGGTTGTCAGGGACTATTTGAGCAGCAGGCCTTTGGGAGCATTTAGCAGATAGTGGGATCTGGTCCCCACCATCACTCCAGCTATAACAATCTTGTGGGACCTCTGCCCTCAATTTTTGCCCTCTATACATCCCTCAATTTTATATTGCTTATTCAGGTCCCATTTTAACCTCCTCTGCTCTAGGGAAACAGACCTCTTCTCCATGTGGCAAAGGGAAAACCGCAGCATTTAGGAATAGTGAAAAGAAAAGAAAATATTGGATTGTAGTCAAAGTCAATATGGTTCTCTAATGTCTTTCAAATCTATCATTGTTATTTAGTCCTTATGACTGTTTATGTGGTTTGATTCCTACAGTGGCTCCTCAGTTGTCACAACCACCTTCTGGGCAGAAATTTGGGGAACTGTATCAGAAATTGTAGGGGAGGCTTGATCAAAATGCAGAGCAATGGAGATAATTTAGCAGTGAGCAATCAAATTTAATAATAAACTCCAAAATAACAGGCCACAAAACAAGATAAAACAGATACTTAACACGACAAGGTAATGAGGTAATCGAAGGCTAAGAGAAACTGATTGAGGCAGGCCAGTTTGTACAAGTGAACAATGATTATTTGTAGGTAAGAGCTGGGTTTAAATAGGCTGCAAGTGATGAGTTGGAAACCAGCAGCAGATGACTCCTGTTTGCTGTGAGCTGATAGATAGACAGACACAGACAGGAAGGCAGATAGATACTGTAAAGAGAGTCAGACAGAAAGACAGATACTGAAAAGGGACAGTCAGGTAGACAGGTAACTACTGTAAACAGACAGATACTGTGAGGAGATAGACATTTAGATACTGTAAAGTAACGTACAGACAGAGAGATACTGTAAAGAGACAGTCAGAGAGATAGATAGAGCAGTAAATGGTAATAAATTACAGACTTTTATTTACTTTTTTTGGAGATAACATCGAATAAGCCCTTATGGCTCTTCAAGCCTTACTGCCCAGCATCCCCCAATTTAACAGTAACATAATCACAGGGCAATTTATAATAATCAATTAACTCACTCTCTAGTATGTATTTGGACTGTGGGAGGGAACTGGAGCATCCACACATTCCACGGGGAGAATGTACGAGCTCCTTAAGGGGCCACCGGGATTGAACTCCAAACTCTGACGCCTTGAGCTGTGATAGCGTTGTGCTAACTGCTGCATTACCATGGCACCAAATAGAGAGGTAAGTAAATAAACAGATAGATCAAAGAATAAGTAAATACATAAACAATCAAACAAATAAATGAATAAATAGATAGACAGATATACACAGAGAAATATAGTCAGAGACAGATAAACAGACAGGTAGACAGATAGATAGATAGATGGATAGATAGATAGATAGATAGATAGACAGAATTTAGCTAGATAGTTAGATAGGCAGACTGATTATATAGACAGACAGATGAATAGATAGATAGATAGAGCATCTGTGTGCCACATCTGCTTTTCCCAGTTGCCCAATGTGGGAATGATTTAAGGCTGTTCCTTCTTGTCATCAAAGCCAAGAAGCTTTTTGGATGGATCTTAGATAAGATATTTTAGTTTTTAACATTTCATTGTTTTTCATTCTAAACTCCTTACAATAGGTTGGCGGAAACTGACTCCTGGGATGTCTATCTGGTGGGATTTGAGAACTATAGGAAAAATGTAAAAGTGAAGTGAAATCACTAAATTTCATAAGTCAATACAAAAAGATAACTGGTTAGGATATTCCAAACTACTTTATTACTCAAACTTGATATCTAGATCTCAAGAGTTCCCTCTATAATGTAGGGTATTCATGATGCCTTAGTTCAATGGTAATTTATATATTTATACAGTGCAGAATAGACCCTTCTGGCCCTTCATGCTGCACAGCCAGCAATCCTCTGATTTAATCCTCACTTAATCACGGGACAATTTACGATAACCAATTCACCTTCCAACCAGTACATATTTGGAAGGTAGGAGGAAAGCGTAGCACCCGGGTGAAATCCATGTGGTCATGGGGAGAACGCACAAACTCCTTACAGGCAGCAGCAGGAAATGAACCCGGGTTGTTGGAACTGTGAAGGGTAGTGCGAGCCAGGATGGTACTGTGCCGCCCCAATCCATACTGGTAATTGTTTTTGAATATGCATTTTGTTTTTGCTGCATGTTTTACTTCTACATTTGCCTAGTGCTCAGGGTGCATTGCCAGAGCCAGGAGCATTGATAGAATCACAGTTAAATGTGACAATTATAGAATTATACATACAGCGAAGTGTTGCTCACAATGCTGCTGTGTTGGGAATGTGAGACTGCGCCTTGCCTACCCCACAGCTCTACTGGGAACTGACTCGAGCCCCTGGCCTCCCTGCATCTACTCAGCACCGTGCTGGGAAACTGCGTGCTGCTCCGCATCCAGCGATGAAACGCCAGCGCCCCAGTGTGGAGAAATTATTATATCCAGCAGTGACTGTAACATCCAGGAGGTCTGTCAACAGATGGAGCTGGCAATGCCAATCCCCAGCAATGGGCTGCAACTCAGCAGTGCTTAGCACCTTCACACAGCCCTCAACTTCACTTGGTCCACCTCCAGTACCGTTCTCCTGCACCTTGATCTCTCAGTCTCCATCTCAGGCAGATTATCCACCAACAACCAGTACAAACCCACTGACTCCCACTGATTACACCTCCCCAAACCCCGTCACCATTTTCTCTCCTCAGTTTCTCTGTCTGCGCTCATGATGAGCCCCCCCTACTCCAGGATATATG
Source organism: Hypanus sabinus (assembly GCF_030144855.1). Classification (NCBI taxonomy): domain Eukaryota; kingdom Metazoa; phylum Chordata; class Chondrichthyes; order Myliobatiformes; family Dasyatidae; genus Hypanus; species Hypanus sabinus. The sequence goes on from NW_026781009.1 coordinate 14,363, forward strand.
AGAAGCCTCCTTTTTCAGAGAACAGTTTCCATTTCCTCTTTCCCAGTGCTATTGATGGAATTATCACCCCCATTTCCTCTACTTTTTGCACTTTCCCTCAATCATGACTGCCCTCACTCCCGAAGCAGAACGGGATAGAGTTACCCTCAAGTTCACCTACCATTCCACCAACCTACATGTCCTGCACATCATTCTTCACAACTGCCATTTCAAACCAGATCCCACCATCAGGCACGTCCTCCCCTCCCCTCCCCTCCCCTCCCTTCCCCTCCCCTCTCCTCTCCTCTCCACTTTCTGCAGGGGTTACACTCTCTGTGTGACTCCCTTGTCCATTCATCCCTCCCCCTCCCCTCTCCTCCCCTCCCTTCCCCTCTCCTCCCCTCCCCTCTCCTCTCCACTTTCTGCAGGGATTACACTCTCTGTGTGACTCCCTTGTCCATTCATCCCTCTGCACCTCTCCCTCCCCTCCCCTCTCCTCTCCTCTCCACTTTCTGCAGGGATTACACTCTCTGTGTGACTCCCTTGTCCATTCATCCCTCCCCTCCCCTCTCCTCTCCTCTCCACTTTCTGCAGGGATTACACTCTCTGTGTGACTCCCTTGTCCATTCATCCCTCCCCTCCCCTCTCCTCTCCTCTCCACTTTCTGCAGGGATTACACTCTCTGTGTGACTCCCTTGTCCATTCATCCCTCCGCACCTCTCCCTCCCCTCCCCTCCCCTCTCCTCTCCTCTCCACTTTCTGCAGGGATTACACTCTCTGTGTGACTCCCTTGTCCATTCATCCCTCCCCTCCCCAGGTAATGGCAAAAGGAGTTACACTTCCCCTCGACCTCCTCCCTCACCACCATCCAGGGTGGTAAAAAGGTAGCCTTCCACGTACAAACCTCACAGTGATGGTGATTGTATCTCCTCCACATCAGTGAGACCAGGAGCAGATTGGGGAATTGCTTTGCTGAGCACCTGCTCTCCATCCACCTTGTCAGCTGAGATCTCCTGGTGGCCAACAATTTCCCACATCCAACATGTCTGCCAACATCTTCCTCAACTGCCTTGTTGAGACTAATACAAGTGAGAGGAACAATACCTTGTGTTCCACCTGGGGAGTCTCCAAACTAACCACATAAACATTAAGTTCTCACATTTCTGGTAGTTGCTCCCTCTCTGTCTTTTTCCCCTGATTCACCTAACCTCTATCACCCTCTCTTTCCCTTCCCCAAACTCTCTATCTGTCTATCGCCCATACAAACCCCATCCCACCTCCAAACTCCACCTTCCTCTTCAATCAGATTCCATCATCTTCAGCCTTTGTCACTTCCACCAATCACTGCCCGGCTTCTAACGTCATCCCACTCTCCCGCCTCCCTCATCTGTCAATCACCACCCTTTTTCACCTGGATTCACCTATTACCTGCCCACCATTCAGACTGGCAACCTCCCCTCTTTCCTTCAGGCCATAGGAGACAATTACAAAGCTATATTTCACTGGGAGTTTGAAGAGATTTGGTTTGCTACCAAATATTCCAGCGAGATTCCACAGATGTATCATGCAGAGCATTCTGAGTGGTTGCATCCCCACCTGGTATGGAGGTCTAATGCGGTGGATTGGAAAAGCTGCAGGAGGTTGTAAACTCAGCCAGCTTCACTGTGGCACTAGTCTCCCCAGCATCGAGGACACCTTCACAAGGCAAGGCCTGAGAAAGGTAGTGTCCATCAGTTAGGGTCCCCACTACCCAAGACGTTCACTTTTCTCATTGCTTCCATCAGGGAGGAGGTACAGGAGTTTGAAGGCACACACCCAACATTTCAGGAACAGCTTCTTCCCCTCCACCATCAGATTTCTGAATTGTCTGTGAACCCACAAACAATACCTCAATATTTTGCTCTCTTGTTACACTACTTTTTAAAAATATATTTCTTACAGTAATTTTTAATGTACTACTGCCACAGAACAGTGCACTTCACAACATGTATCAGTGACATTAAACCTTTCCTATTCTGATAAGAAGGGTTGAGTCTGAACCTGAACTGCCATCTTTAGTTTCCCTCCATAGCAAGTTGCATGACCTGCTGAGCTCCCCCAGTAGCTGTGTGTTGCAAATCAGCACTGCACGGTAAGCCACGCATCCCAATCCTCCCTACACCAGCCTCCCCGCACTGGCCCGCAGGCAATTCAATGCTGCAAGAGTCCCAGCTGACGCTGCAGCATATAAGACCATAAGACCACAAGATATAGGAGCAGAAGTAGGCTATTCGGCCCATCAAGTCTGCCCCACCATTCACTCATGGCTGATCCAATTCTTCCAGTCATCCCCATTCCCGTCTTCAACCCGTACTCTTTGATGCCCTGGCTAATCAAGAACCTATCTCTCTCTGCCTTAAATACACCCAATGACTTGGCCTCCACTGCCACTCGTGGCAACAAATTCCGCAGATTTACCTCCCTCTGACTAAATTAATTTCTTTGCACCTCTGTTCTAAATGGATGTTCTTCTGTCGTGAAGTCGTGCCCTCTTGTGCAAGGCTCCCTTACCATCAAAAATAACTTTGCCATATCTAATCTGTTCAGGCATTTATACATTTGGAATGTTTCTATGAGATACACCCCCCCCCCCCACCCCCTTACTCATCCAGTAACCCTTTCATTCCTGGAATCATTCTTGTGTATCTTCTCTGAACCCTCTCCAATGTCCTTTCTAAAATAAGGAGCCCAGAAATGCACACAATACTCCAAATGTGACCCAACCATAAAAGCCAATCCTATTAACTGCACCAAATATACTGCTCAATGGGTCTGCTGCTGTAAAGGGGGTTTCTTCTTTTTGTTAACTAGCAGGAATGCTAATTTACTGATAACGTTAATGGTATTCCTTTGTAAACTAAATGGGGATTAATGTTCTTTCTTCTGAGTCTGTAAGCTTTTGTTGATGGGCTTCTGGGCAGATCGGCGCGAGGGGGTCGAGAGAGAGGACGCAATGCTGTAAGCTGGGCAAGGATCGGACCCCAAGCGGGGGTCCGAGGCCGGGAGGTACTCCGAGGAGGGGCGATGAAGCTAGATATGCTTGGTTGACCACTCGGAGGGTCCTGAGCTGTGAGTCGAGGAGTTCGGAGGGTCCTGAGCTGCAAGTCGAGGAGTTCGGAGGGTCCTGAGCTGCAAGTGGAGGAGTTCGGAGGGTCCTGAGCTGCGAGTCGAGGAGTTCAGAGGGTCCTGAGCTGCGAGTCAAGGAGTTCGGAGGGTCCTGAGCTGCGAGTCGAGTAGTTCGGAGGGTCCTGAGCTGCAAGTCAAGGAGTTCGGGGGGGATCGAATGGTGGCCAGAAGACTTCAGAAATTGAGCTCCAACGGTTGTGCACGAAGTGGTTTGGACTTTGATAAGTTTGGCGCTTTTTCTTTGTTTTTTCTCTTCATATATACTGTATCGTTATTAATCACTTAGTTATAGTAACCTTTATAAATTGTACTCATTTAATCGCATATGGTGTACTGTCTGTTTTTGGGCAAGGCGGGGACATCACACAGCATCCACACCAGCTGATTACCCAGTTTGGCGGGGCCGAAGGCTGCTCCCCCTAGACGGGAACGAGTGTGAGCGAGCCTGAGGTGACCCAGGGGGTTACATTGCTGCAATATGGATGCTGGTCCTTATAAAGCACAGGGCCTCATCCCTACATA
>NW_026781010.1:0-18000 GCF_030144855.1 Hypanus sabinus
ACAGAGAGAGAGAATGAGAGAGAGAGAAAGACAGAGAGAGAGAGAAAGACAAAGAGAGAAAGACAGAGAGAGAGAGAGAATGAGAGAGAAAGACAGACAGAGAGAGAAAAAGAGAGTGGGAAAGAGAGGGTGAGAGAGAGGGAGAAAGAGGGAGGAGAGGGAGGGGGAGAAAGAGAGAGAGAGGGAGAGGGAGAGGAAGGGAGGAGAGGGAGAGGGGAGGGGGAGAAAGAGAGAGGGAGAGGGAGAGAGAGGGAGTGGGGGAGGGGGAGAAAGAGAGACAGAAGGAGAGGGAGGGAGAGGGAGAGGGGAGAGGGGAGGGGGAGAAAGAGAGAGGGAGGGAGAGAGAGGGAGAGGGTGGGGGAGGGGGAGAAAGAGAGACAGAAGGAGAGGAGGGAGAGGGAGAGGAGAGGGAGAGGAGGGGGAGAGGGAGGGGGAGGGGGAGAAAGAGACAGAGGGAGATGGAGGGAGGGAGAGGGAGGGAGAGAGAGGGAGGGAGGGAGAGGGGAGGGGGAGAAAGAGAGAGAGGGAGGAAGAGGGAGGGAGAGGGAGAGGAGAGAGAGGAAGAGGGAGAGGAGAGGGGGAGGGGAGAAAGAGAGAGAGGGAGAGGGAGGGATAGAGGGAGAGGGAGGGAGAGAGAGGGAGGGAGGGGGGGAGGGGGAGAAAGAGAGAGAGAGAGGGAGGGAGAGAGAGAGAGAGAGAGAGAGAGAGAGAGAGAGAGAGAGAGAGAGAGAGAGAGAGAGAGAGGAGAGAGAGAGACATACACAGAGAGAGAGAATGAGAGAGAGAGAGAAGACAGAGAGAGAGAGAAAGACAAAGAGAGAAAGACAGAGAGAGAGAGAGAATGAGAGAGAAAGACAGACAGAGAGAGAAAAAGAGAGTGGGAAAGAGAGGGTGAGAGAGAGGGAGAAAGAGGGAGGGAGAGGGAGGGGGAGAAAGAGAGAGAGAGGAGAGGGAGAGGAAGGGAGAGGGAGAGGGAGAGGGGAGGGGGAGAAAGAGAGAGGGAGAGGGAGAGAGAGGGAGTGGGGGAGGGGGAGAAAGAGAGACAGAAGGAGAAGGAGGGAGAGGGAGAGGGGGAGGGGAGGGGGAGAAAGAGAGAGGGGAGGGAGGAGAGGTGAGAGGGTGGGGGAGGGGGAGAAAGAGAGACAGAAGGAGAGGGAGGGAGAGGGAGAGGGAGAGAGAGGGAGAGGGGGGAGAGGGAGGGGGAGGGGGAGAAAGAGACAGAGGGAGATGGAGGGAGGGAGAGGGAGGGAGAGAGAGGGAGGGAGGGAGAGGGGGAGGGGGAGAAAGAGAGAGAGGAGGAGAGGGAGGGGAGAGGGAGAGGGAGAGGAGAGGAAGAGGGAGAGGGAGAGGGGGAGGGGGGAGAAAGAGAGAGAGGGAGAGGGAGGGATAGAGGGAGAGGGAGGGAGAGAGAGGGGAGGGAGGGGGGGAGGGGGAGAAAGAGAGAGAGAGAGAGGGAGGGAGAGGGTCACCCCTCGGCCTCCTTCACGCCGGGAGAACAACACCGGTCCCCTCCCCCATGTCTCGGTCCTTGCAACATCCCCGTGAATATTCCCTGCCCCGCTACTCAAGCGAGAGTCCTGAGGCCCCCGTACCTCCTTCCTGATGGTTGAGGGGTATAACAGTCCCTGAACCTGGTGGTGTGGGTCCTGAGGCTCCTGTACCTCCTTCCTGATGGTTGAGGGGTAATAACTGTCCCTGAACCTGGTGGTGAGTCCTGAGGCTCCTTTACATCCTTCCTGTTGGTTGAGGGGCAATAACTGTTCTTGAAACTGGTGCTGTGAGCCCTGAGGTTCCTGTACACCCTTCCTGGCTTTTGTGGGGTATGAACTGTCGCTGAACCTGTTGGTGTGAATCCTGAGGCTCCTGTTCATTCTTCCTGACCGTTGATGGGTAATAACTGTCCTTGAAACTGGTGGTGTGTGTCTTGAGGCTCCTGTAAATACCTTTCGATCATGGAGGGGAAATAACTGTCCCTCAACCTGCTGATTTGTGTCCAGAGGCTCCTGTAGCTCCTCCATGATGGTTGAGGGGAATAACTGTTCCTGAACCTGGTGGTGTGAGTCCTGAGGCTCCTGTACTTCCTTCCTGATGGTTGAGGGTTAATAACTGTTCCTGAACCTGGTGGTGTGAGTCCTGAGGCTCCTGTACCTCCTTCCTGATGGTTGAGGGGTAATAACTGAATCTGGTGGTGAGAGTCCTGAGGGTCTTCTACCTCCTTCCTGATGGTTGAGGGGTAATAACTGTCCCTGAACCTGGTGGTGTGGGTCCTGAGACTCCTGTACCTCCTTCCTGATGGTTGAGGGGTAATAACTGTTCCTGAACCTGGTGGTGTGAGTCCTGAGGCTCCTGTACCTCCTTCCTGATGGTTGAGGGGTAATAACTGTCCCTGAACAAGGTGGTGTGGGTCCTGAGGCTCCTATGCCTCCTCCCTGATGGTTGAGGGTTAATAACTGTCCCTGAACCTGGTGGTGAGAGTCCTGAGGGTCTTGTACCTCCTTCCTGATGGTTGAGGGGTAATAACTGACTCTGAATCTGGTGGTGAGAGTCCTGAGGGTCTTGTACCTCCTTCCTGATGGTTGAGGGGTAATAACTGACCCTGAACCTAGTGGTGAAAGTCCAGAGGCTCCTGTACGTCCTTCCAGATGTACAGCTATAACCTACTTCCAGGGGTTATACCTCCGCCCTGAACGCTGAGGGGCAATAACTGTCCCTGAACCTGGTGGTAAGTATCCTGAGGCTACAGTATCTCCTTCCTGATGGCTGAGGGTTAATAACTGTTCCTGTACCTGGTGGTTTATGTATTGAGGCACCTGCACGTCCTTAGTGATCGTTGAGGGGCAATAACTGTTCCTGAACCCGGTGGTGTGTGTCCCGAGGCTCCTGTACCTCCTTCCTGGTTGCTTAGTGGGGTAATAACTGTTCCTGAACCTGGTGGCGTGTGTCCTGAAGCTCCTGTTCCTTCTTCCTAACTGCTGAGGGGTAGTAACAATCCCTGAACCGGTTGGTGTGGGTCCTGAGCTCCTGTTCCTCCTTCTTGAAGGCTGACTGGCTAATAACTGTCCCTGAACAAGGAGGTGTGAGTCCTGAGGCTCCTGTACATTCCTCCTGACCTTTGAGGGGTAATACTGTCCCTGAACATGGTGGTGTGCGTCTTGAGGCTACTGTGCCTCCTTCTTGACCATTGAGGGGTAATAAATGTCCCTCAACCTGCTGGTTTGTATCCTGAGGCTCCTGTCGCTCCTCCATGATGGTTGGGGGTTAATAACTGTCCCTGAATCTGGGTGTGTGTGTCCTGAGGCTCCTGTACGACCATCCTGATGGTTGAGGGGTAATCATTGTTCCTGAACCAGGTGGCGTGAGACCTGAGGCTCCTGTTCAATCCTCCTGACCTTTCAGGGGGAATAACTGTCCCTGTACCAGGTGGTGTGAGTACTGAGGCTCCTGTACCTCCTTCCTGGTTGTTGAAGGGTAATAACTGTTCCTGAACATGGTCGTGAGAGTCCTGAGGCTCCTGTACCTTCCTCCTGACTGTTGAGGGGTAATAACTGTTCCTGAACCTGGTGGAGTGTATCCTGAGGCTCCTGTAGCATCTTCCTGAACGTTGAGGGGCATTAACTGTACCTGAATCTGGTGGTGAGTTCGCTGAGGTTCCTGTACCTTTCTCCTGATAGTTAAGGGGTAATAACTGTCCCGGAAAAAGTTGGGGTGAGTCCTGAGGCTCCTGTACCTCCTTCCTGGTCGTTGAGGGCTAATAACTGTTCCTCAACCTGGTGGTGTGTATCCTGAGGCTCCGGTACCATCTTCCTGAAAGTTAAGGGGCAATACTTTTCCCTGAACCTGGTGATGAGTATCCTGAGGCACCTGTACCTCCTTCCAGGTTGTTGAGGGGTAATAACTGTTCCTGTATCTGGAGGTTTAGGTATTGAGGCTCCTGCACTTCCTTACTGATGCTTGAGAGGTAATAACTGTTCCTGAACCTGGTGGTGTGTGTCCTGAGGCTTCTGTACCTGCTTCCTGATGGTATCCTGAGGCTCCTGTAGCATCGTCCTGAACGTTGAGGGGCATTAACTGTACCTGAATCTGGTGGTGAGTTCGCTGAGGTTCCTGTACCTTTCTCCTGATAGTTAAGGGGTAATAACTGTCCCGGAAAAAGTTGGGGTGTCCTGAGGCTCCTGTACCTCCTTCCTGGTCGTTGAGGGCTAATTACTGTTCCTCAACCTGGTGGTGTGTATCCTGAGGCTCCAGTACCATCTTCCTGAAAGTTAAGGGGCAATACTTTTCCCTGAACCTGGTGATGAGTATCCTGAGGCACCTGTACCTCCTTCCAGGTTGTTGAGGGGTAATAACTGTTCCTGTATCTGGAGGTTTAGGTATTGAGGCTCCTGCACTTCCTTACTGATGCTTGAGAGGTAATAACTGTTCCTGAACTTGGTGGTGTGTGTCCTGAGGCTTCTGTACCTCCTTCCTGATGGTTGAGGGGTAATAACTGTCCCTCAACCTGCTAGTGTCGGTCCCGAGTCTACTGTTCCTCCTTCCTGATGGTTGAGGAGTAATAACTGTTTCTGATACGAAGGGTGTAGGTCCTGAGGCTCCTGTACCTCCTTCCTGATGGTTGAGGGGTAATAACTGTTTCTGAACCTGGTGGTGTGGGTCCTGAGGCTCCTATACCTCCTTCCTGATGGTTGAGGGGTAATAACTGTCCCTGAACCTGGTGGTGTGGGTTCTGAGGCTCCTGTTCCTCCTTCCTGACGGTTGAGGGGTAATAACTGTCCCTGAACCTGGTGGTGTGGGTTCTGAGGCTCCTGTACCTCCTTCCTGATGCTTGAGGGATAATAACTGTCCCTGAACCTGGTGGTGTGACTCCTGAGGCCCCTATACATCCTTCCTGACTGTTGACCGTTAATAACTGCCCCTGTGCCAGGTGTTGTGAGTATTGAGGCTCATGTACCTCCTTTCTGGTTGATGAATAGTTATCACTGTTCTTTAAACTGGTGGAGTGAGTCCACCCCTCAACGGTCAGGAAGGAGGTACCGGAGCCTCAGGACATTCCCACCAGGTTCAGGAACAGTTATTACCGCTCGATCACCAGGAAGGAGGTACAGGAGCCTCAAGACTCACACCACCAGCTTCAGGGACAGTTATTACCCCTCAATAAGGAAGGAGTACAGGAGCCTCAATTCCAAAACCACCAGGTACAGGAACAGTTATTACCCCTCAACTGTCAGGAGGAAGGTACAGGAGCCACAGGAATCACACCACCAGGTACCGGAACAGTTATTACCCCTCAACAATCAGTAAGGAGGTGCAGAAGTGTGAATACCTAAACCACCAGGTATTGGAAATGTTTTAACCCCTCAGCTATTAGGAAGGAGGTACAGGAGCCTCAGGACTCTCACCACCATGTTCAGGGACAGTAATTACCCCTCAAACATCAGGAAGGAGGTACTGGAGCCTCAGGAGTCACACCAACAGGTTCAGGAACTGTTATTACCCCCTAAGCAACAAACAAGGAGGTACAGGAGCCTCGGGACTCACGCCACCAGCTTCACGGACTGTTATTACCTCTCCACCATCAGGACGGAGGTACAGGAGACTCGGGATTCCCACCACCCGGTTCAGGAACAGTTATAACCACTCAACCATCAGGAAGGAGGTACAACAGCCTCAGGATTCACGCCAACAGGTTCAGAAACAGTAATTACCCCTCTACCATTCGGAAGTAGGTACAGGAGCCACAGGACTCTTGTAAAAAAGCCCTGTAAAAAAGGTACAGGAGCCTCAGAATTCGCACCACAAAGTTCAAGGACAGATATTACCCCTCAACGGTGAGGAAGCAGGAAAAATAGCCTCAGGACGCACACCACCAGGTTCAGGGACAGTTATTACCCCTCAACTGTCAGGAGGAAGGTACAGGAGCCACAGTAATCACACCACCAGGTACCGGAATAGCTATTACCCCTCAACCATCAGGAAGGATGTATAGGAGCCTCAGGACGCACACCACCACATTCACGGACAGTTATTACCCCTCAACTGTCAGGAGGAAGGTACAGGAGCCACAGGAATCACACCACCAGGTACCGGAACAGTTATTACCCCTCAACAATCAGTAAGGAGGTGCAGAATTGTGAATACCTAAACCACCAGGTATGGGAAATGTTTTAACCCCTCAGCTATAAGGAAGGAGGTACAGGAGCCTCAGGATTCTCACCACAAGGTTCAGGAATATTTATTACCCCTCAGCCACAAGGAAGGAGGACAGGGACAGTTATTACCCCTCAACCATCAGGAAGAAGTTACAGCAGACTCAAGTCTCACACCAACAGGATCAGGGACAGGAAGGTACAGGAGCCTCAGAATTCACACCACCAGGTACCGGAATAGCTATTACCCCTCAACGTGAGGATGCAGGAATAGTAGCTTCAGGACTAACACCACCACGTTCACGGACAGTTATTACCCCTCAACTGTCAGGAGGAAGGTACAGGAGCCACAGGACACACACCAACAAGTTCAAGGACAGTTATTAGCTGTCAACCATCAGGACGGGGGTACAGGAGACTCAGGATTCACACCACCAGGTTCAGGAACAATTATTACCCCTCAACCATCAGGAAGGAGGTACAGAAGACTCAAGTCTCACACCAATAGGATCAGGGACAGTTATTACCCCTCAACGGTCAAGAGAAATGTACAGGAGACTCAGGATTCATACCATAAGGTTCAGGGACAGATATTACCCCTCAACGGTGAGGAAGCAGGAATAGTAGCCTCAGGACGCACTGCACCACGTTCAGGGACAGTTATTACCCCTAAACAATCAACAAAGAGGTACAGGAGCCACAGGAATCACACCACCAGGTACCGAAACAGTTATTACCCCTCAACAATCAGTAAGGAGGTGCAGAAGTGTGAATACCTAAACCACCAGGTATTGGAAATGTTATAACTCCTCAACCATCAGGAACGAGGTACAGGAGCCTCAGGACTCTCACCACCAGGTTCCGGAACAGTTATTACCCCCTAAACTACAAACAAGGAGGTACAGGAGCCTCGGGACTCACGCCACCAGGTTCACGGACTGTTATTACCTCTCCACCATCAGGACGGAGGTACAGGAGACTCGGGATTCCCATCACCCGGTTCAGGAACAGTTATTACCCTTCAACCATCATGAAGGATGTACAGTAGTCTCAGGACACACACCACAAGGTTCAGGGACTGTTATTACCTCTCAACCATCAGGACGGAAGTACAGGAGACTCGGGATTCCCACCACCAGGTTCAGGAACAGTTATAACCCCTCAACCATCAGGACGGAGGTACAGGAGCCTTAGGATTCACACCACCAGGTTCAGGAACAGTTGTAACCCCTCAACCATCCGGAAAGAGATACAGGAGCCTTAGGATTCACACCTAACAGGTTCAGGAAAAGTTATTACCCCTAAACAATCAACAAAGAGGTACAGGAGCCTCGGGAATCACACCAGCAGGTACCGGAATCAGTTATTACCCCTCAACAATCAGTAAGGATGTGCAGAAGTGTGAATACCTAAACCACCAGGTACAGGAACAGTTATAACACCCCAACAACCAGGGAGGAGGTACAGGAGCCTCAAGACTCACACCACCTGTCACCGGGACAGTTATTAACGGTAAACGTCAGGAAGAAGGTACCGGAGCCTCAGGATTCACGCCAGCAGGTTCAGGGAAAGTTATTACGTCTCAACGGTCAGGAAGGAGGTACAGGAACAGTTATTACCCCTCAACCACCAGAAAGCAGGTACAGGAACCTCAGGTCGCAGACCACCAGGTTCAGGGACAGTCACTACCTCTCAATAATTAGGAAGGAGGTACAGGAGCCTCAAGACTCATACCACCTGGCACCGGACAGTTACTAACGGTCAACGTCAGGAAGGAGGTACAGGAGCCTCAGGATTCACATCAACAGCTTCAGGGACAGTTATTACCCCTCAATCTTCGGGGAGGAAGTACAGGAGCCTCCGGATTCACACCACCAGGTTCAGGGACAGTTATTACCCCTCAATAAGGAAGGAGTACAGGAGCCTCAATACCAAAACCACCAGGTACAGGAACAGTTATAACCCCTCAACTATCAGGCAGGAGGTACAGGAGCCTCAGGACCCACACCACCAGGTTCAAGAACTGTTATTACCTCTCAACCATCAGGAAGGAGGTACAGGAGCCACAGGACCCACATCACCAGGTTCAGGAACTGTTATTATCACTCAACCATCAGGAAGGAGGTACAGGAGCCTCAGGACTCTCACCACCATGTTCAGGGACAGTAATTACCCCTCAAACATCAGGAAGGAGGTACTGGAGCCTCAGGAGTCACACCAACAGGTTCAGGAACTGTTACTACCCCCTAGGCAACAAACAAGGAGGTACAGGAGCCTCGGGACTCACGCCACCAGCTTCACGGACTGTTATTACCTCTCCACCATCAGGACGGAGGTACAGGAGACTCGGGATTCCCACCACCCGGTTCAGGAACAGTTATAACCACTCAACCATCAGGAAGGAGGTACAACAGCCTCAGGATTCACGCCAACAGGTTCAGAAACAGTAATTACCTCTCTACCATTCGGAAGTAGTTACAGGAGCCACAGGACTCTTGTAAAAAAGTCCTGTAAAAAAGGTACAGGAGCCTCAGAATTCGCACCACAAGGTTCAAGGACAGATATTACCCCTCAACGGTGAGGAAGCAGGAAAAATAGCCTCAGGACGCACACCACCAGGTTCAGGGACAGTTATTACCCCTCAACTGTCAGGAGGAAGGTACAGGAGCCACAGTAATCACACCACCAGGTACCGGAATAGCTATTACCCCTCAACCATCAGGAAGGATGTATAGGAGCCTCAGGACGCACACCACCACATTCACGGACAGTTATTACCCCTCAACTGTCAGGAGGAAGGTACAGGAGCCACAGGAATCACACCACCAGGTACCGGAACAGTTATTACCCCTCAACAATCAGTAAGGAGGTGCAGAAGTGTGAATACCTAAACCACCAGGTATTGGAAATGTTTTAACCCCTCAGCTATTAGGAAGGAGGTACAGGAGCCTCAGGATTCTCACCACAAGGTTCAGGAATAATTATTACCCCTCAGCCACAAGCAAGGAGGACAGGGACAGTTATTACCCTTCAACCATCAGGAAGAAGTTACAGCAGACTCAAGTCTCACACAAACAGGATCAGGGACAGGAAGGTACAGGAGCCTCAGAATTCACACCACAAGGGGCAAGGACAGATATTACCCCTCAACGTGAGGATGCAGGAATAGTAGCTTCAGGACTAACACCACCACGTTCACGGACAGTTATTACCCCTCAACTGTCAGGAGGAAGGTACAGGAGCTACAGGACACACACCAACAAGTTCAAGGACAGTTATTAGCTGTCAACCATCAGGACGGGGGTACAGGAGACTCAGGATTCACACCACCAGGTTCAGGAACAATTATTACCCCTCAACCATCAGGAAGGAGGTACAGAAGACTCAAGTCTCACACCAATAGGATCAGGGACAGTTATTACCCCTCAACGGTCAAGAGAAATGTACAGGAGACTCAGGATTCATACCATAAGGTTCAGGGACAGATATTACCCCTCAACGGTGAGGAAGCAGGAATAGTAGCCTCAGGACGCACTGCACCACGTTCAGGGACAGTTATTACCCCTAAACAATCAACAAAGAGGTACAGGAGCCACAGGAATCACACCACCAGGTACCGAAACAGTTATTACCCCTCAACGTGAGGATGCAGGAATAGTAGCTTCAGGACTAACACCACCACGTTCACGGACAGTTATTACCCCTCAACTGTCAGGAGGAAGGTACAGGAGCCACAGGACACACACCAACAAGTTCAAGGACAGTTATTAGCTGTCAACCATCAGGACGGGGGTACAGGAGACTCAGGATTCACACCACCAGGTTCAGGAACAATTATTACCCCTCAACCATCAGGAAGGAGGTACAGAAGACTCAAGTCTCACACCAATAGGATCAGGGACAGTTATTACCCCTCAACGGTCAAGAGAAATGTACAGGAGACTCAGGATTCATACCATAAGGTTCAGGGACAGATATTACCCCTCAACGGTGAGGAAGCAGGAATAGTAGCCTCAGGACGCACTGCACCACGTTCAGGGACAGTTATTACCCCTAAACAATCAACAAAGAGGTACAGGAGCCACAGGAATCACACCACCAGGTACCGAAACAGTTATTACCCCTCAACAATCAGTAAGGAGGTGCAGAAGTGTGAATACCTAAACCACCAGGTATTGGAAATGTTATAACTCCTCAACCATCAGGAACGAGGTACAGGAGCCTCAGGACTCTCACCACCAGGTTCCGGAACAGTTATTACCCCCTAAACTACAAACAAGGAGGTACAGGAGCCTCGGGACTCACGCCACCAGGTTCACGGACTGTTATTACCTCTCCACCATCAGGACGGAGGTACAGGAGACTCGGGATTCCCATCACCCGGTTCAGGAACAGTTATTACCCTTCAACCATCATGAAGGATGTACAGTAGTCTCAGGACACACACCACAAGGTTCAGGGACTGTTATTACCTCTCAACCATCAGGACGGAAGTACAGGAGACTCGGGATTCCCACCACCAGGTTCAGGAACAGTTATAACCCCTCAACCATCAGGACGGAGGTACAGGAGCCTTAGGATTCACACCACCAGGTTCAGGAACAGTTGTAACCCCTCAACCATCCGGAAAGAGATACAGGAGCCTTAGGATTCACACCTAACAGGTTCAGGAAAAGTTATTACCCCTAAACAATCAACAAAGAGGTACAGGAGCCTCGGGAATCACACCAGCAGGTACCGGAATCAGTTATTACCCCTCAACAATCAGTAAGGATGTGCAGAAGTGTGAATACCTAAACCACCAGGTACAGGAACAGTTATAACACCCCAACAACCAGGGAGGAGGTACAGGAGCCTCAAGACTCACACCACCTGTCACCGGGACAGTTATTAACGGTAAACGTCAGGAAGAAGGTACCGGAGCCTCAGGATTCACGCCAGCAGGTTCAGGGAAAGTTATTACGTCTCAACGGTCAGGAAGGAGGTACAGGAACAGTTATTACCCCTCAACCACCAGAAAGCAGGTACAGGAACCTCAGGTCGCAGACCACCAGGTTCAGGGACAGTCACTACCTCTCAATAATTAGGAAGGAGGTACAGGAGCCTCAAGACTCATACCACCTGGCACCGGACAGTTACTAACGGTCAACGTCAGGAAGGAGGTACAGGAGCCTCAGGATTCACATCAACAGCTTCAGGGACAGTTATTACCCCTCAATCTTCGGGGAGGAAGTACAGGAGCCTCCGGATTCACACCACCAGGTTCAGGGACAGTTATTACCCCTCAATAAGGAAGGAGTACAGGAGCCTCAATACCAAAACCACCAGGTACAGGAACAGTTATAACCCCTCAACTATCAGGCAGGAGGTACAGGAGCCTCAGGACCCACACCACCAGGTTCAAGAACTGTTATTACCTCTCAACCATCAGGAAGGAGGTACAGGAGCCACAGGACCCACATCACCAGGTTCAGGAACTGTTATTATCACTCAACCATCAGGAAGGAGGTACAGGAGCCTCAGGACTCTCACCACCATGTTCAGGGACAGTAATTACCCCTCAAACATCAGGAAGGAGGTACTGGAGCCTCAGGAGTCACACCAACAGGTTCAGGAACTGTTACTACCCCCTAGGCAACAAACAAGGAGGTACAGGAGCCTCGGGACTCACGCCACCAGCTTCACGGACTGTTATTACCTCTCCACCATCAGGACGGAGGTACAGGAGACTCGGGATTCCCACCACCCGGTTCAGGAACAGTTATAACCACTCAACCATCAGGAAGGAGGTACAACAGCCTCAGGATTCACGCCAACAGGTTCAGAAACAGTAATTACCTCTCTACCATTCGGAAGTAGTTACAGGAGCCACAGGACTCTTGTAAAAAAGTCCTGTAAAAAAGGTACAGGAGCCTCAGAATTCGCACCACAAGGTTCAAGGACAGATATTACCCCTCAACGGTGAGGAAGCAGGAAAAATAGCCTCAGGACGCACACCACCAGGTTCAGGGACAGTTATTACCCCTCAACTGTCAGGAGGAAGGTACAGGAGCCACAGTAATCACACCACCAGGTACCGGAATAGCTATTACCCCTCAACCATCAGGAAGGATGTATAGGAGCCTCAGGACGCACACCACCACATTCACGGACAGTTATTACCCCTCAACTGTCAGGAGGAAGGTACAGGAGCCACAGGAATCACACCACCAGGTACCGGAACAGTTATTACCCCTCAACAATCAGTAAGGAGGTGCAGAAGTGTGAATACCTAAACCACCAGGTATTGGAAATGTTTTAACCCCTCAGCTATTAGGAAGGAGGTACAGGAGCCTCAGGATTCTCACCACAAGGTTCAGGAATAATTATTACCCCTCAGCCACAAGCAAGGAGGACAGGGACAGTTATTACCCTTCAACCATCAGGAAGAAGTTACAGCAGACTCAAGTCTCACACAAACAGGATCAGGGACAGGAAGGTACAGGAGCCTCAGAATTCACACCACAAGGGGCAAGGACAGATATTACCCCTCAACGTGAGGATGCAGGAATAGTAGCTTCAGGACTAACACCACCACGTTCACGGACAGTTATTACCCCTCAACTGTCAGGAGGAAGGTACAGGAGCTACAGGACACACACCAACAAGTTCAAGGACAGTTATTAGCTGTCAACCATCAGGACGGGGGTACAGGAGACTCAGGATTCACACCACCAGGTTCAGGAACAATTATTACCCCTCAACCATCAGGAAGGAGGTACAGAAGACTCAAGTCTCACACCAATAGGATCAGGGACAGTTATTACCCCTCAACGGTCAAGAGAAATGTACAGGAGACTCAGGATTCATACCATAAGGTTCAGGGACAGATATTACCCCTCAACGGTGAGGAAGCAGGAATAGTAGCCTCAGGACGCACTGCACCACGTTCAGGGACAGTTATTACCCCTAAACAATCAACAAAGAGGTACAGGAGCCACAGGAATCACACCACCAGGTACCGAAACAGTTATTACCCCTCAACAATCAGTAAGGAGGTGCAGAAGTGTGAATACCTAAACCACCAGGTATTGGAAATGTTATAACTCCTCAACTATCAGGAACGAGGTACAGGAGCCTCAGGACTCTCACCACCAGGTTCCGGAACAGTTATTACCCCCTAAACTACAAACAAGGAGGTACAGGAGCCTCGGGACTCACGCCACCAGGTTCACGGACTGTTATTACCTCTCCACCATCAGGACGGAGGTACAGGAGACTCGGGATTCCCATCACCCGGTTCAGGAACAGTTATTACCCTTCAACCATCATGAAGGATGTACAGTAGTCTCAGGACACACACCACAAGGTTCAGGGACTGTTATTACCTCTCAACCATCAGGACGGAAGTACAGGAGCCTTAGGATTCACACCACCAGGTTCAGGAACAGTTATAACCCCTCAACCATCCGGAAAGAGATACAGGAGCCTTAGGATTCACACCTAACAGGTTCAGGAAAAGTTATTACCCCTAAACAATCAACAAAGAGGTACAGGAGCCTCGGGAATCACACCAGCAGGTACCGGAATCAGTTATTACCCCTCAACAATCAGTAAGGATGTGCAGAAGTGTGAATACCTAAACCACCAGGTACAGGAACAGTTATAACACCCCAACAACCAGGGAGGAGGTACAGGAGCCTCAAGACTCACACCACCTGTCACCGGGACAGTTATTAACGGTAAACGTCAGGAAGAAGGTACCGGAGCCTCAGGATTCACGCCAGCAGGTTCAGGGAAAGTTATTACGTCTCAACGGTCAGGAAGGAGGTACAGGAACAGTTATTACCCCTCAACCACCAGAAAGCAGGTACAGGAACCTCAGGTCGCAGACCACCAGGTTCAGGGACAGTCACTACCTCTCAATAATTAGGAAGGAGGTACAGGAGCCTCAAGACTCATACCACCTGGCACCGGACAGTTACTAACGGTCAACGTCAGGAAGGAGGTACAGGAGCCTCAGGATTCACATCAACAGCTTCAGGGACAGTTATTACCCCTCAATCTTCGGGGAGGAAGTACAGGAGCCTCCGGATTCACACCACCAGGTTCAGGGACAGTTATTACCCCTCAATAAGGAAGGAGTACAGGAGCCTCAATACCAAAACCACCAGGTACAGGAACAGTTATAACCCCTCAACTATCAGGCAGGAGGTACAGGAGCCTCAGGACCCACACCACCAGGTTCAAGAACTGTTATTACCTCTCAACCATCAGGAAGGAGGTACAGGAGCCTCAGGACCCACATCACCAGGTTCAGGAACTGTTATTATCACTCAACCATCTGGAAGGAGGTACAGGAGCCTCAGGACTCTCACCACCATGTTCAGGGACAGTAATTACCCCTCAAACATCAGGAAGGAGGTACTGGAGCCTCAGGAGTCACACCAACAGGTTCAGGAACTGTTATTACCCCCTAAGCAACAAACAAGGAGGTACAGGAGCCTCGGGACTCACGCCACCAGCTTCACGGACTGTTATTACCTCTCCACCATCAGGACGGAGGTACAGGAGACTCGGGATTCCCACCACCCGGTTCAGGAACAGTTATAACCACTCAACCATCAGGAAGGAGGTACAACAGCCTCAGGATTCACGCCAACAGGTTCAGAAACAGTAATTACCCCTCTACCATTCGGAAGTAGTTACAGGAGCCACAGGACTCTTGTAAAAAAGTCCTGTAAAAAAGGTACAGGAGCCTCAGAATTCGCACCACAAGGTTCAAGGACAGATATTACCCCTCAACGGTGAGGAAGCAGGAAAAATAGCCTCAGGACGCACACCACCAGGTTCAGGGACAGTTATTACCCCTCAACTGTCAGGAGGAAGGTACAGGAGCCACAGTAATCACACCACCAGGTACCGGAATAGCTATTACCCCTCAACCATCAGGAAGGATGTATAGGAGCCTCAGGACGCACACCACCACATTCACGGACAGTTATTACCCCTCAACTGTCAGGAGGAAGGTACAGGAGCCACAGGAATCACACCACCAGGTACCGGAACAGTTATTACCCCTCAACAATCAGTAAGGAGGTGCAGAAGTGTGAATACCTAAACCACCAGGTATTGGAAATGTTTTAACCCCTCAGCTATTAGGAAGGAGGTACAGGAGCCTCAGGATTCTCACCACAAGGTTCAGGAATAATTATTACCCCTCAGCCACAAGCAAGGAGGACAGGGACAGTTATTACCCTTCAACCATCAGGAAGAAGTTACAGCAGACTCAAGTCTCACACCAACAGGATCAGGGACAGGAAGGTACAGGAGCCTCAGAATTCAAACCACAAGGGGCAAGGACAGATATTACCCCTCAACGTGAGGATGCAGGAATAGTAGCTTCAGGACTAACACCACCACGTTCACGGACAGTTATTACCCCTCAACTGTCAGGAGAAAGGTACAGGAGCTACAGGACACACACCAACAAGTTCAAGGACAGTTATTAGCTGTCAACCATCAGGACGGGGGTACAGGAGACTCAGGATTCACACCACCAGGTTCAGGAACAATTATTACCCCTCAACCATCAGGAAGGAGGTACAGAAGACTCAAGTCTCACACCAATAGGATCAGGGACAGTTATTACCCCTCAACGGTCAAGAGAAATGTACAGGAGACTCAGGATTCATACCATAAGGTTCAGGGACAGATATTACCCCTCAACGGTGAGGAAGCAGGAATAGTAGCCTCAGGACGCACTGCACCAGGTTCAGGGACAGTTATTACCCCTAAACAATCAACAAAGAGGTACAGGAGCCACAGGAATCACACCACCCGGTACCGAAACAGTTATTACCCCTCAACAATCAGTAAGGAGGTGCAGAAGTGTGAATACCTAAACCACCAGGTATTGGAAATGTTATAACTCCTCAACTATCAGGAACGAGGTACAGGAGCCTCAGGACTCTCACCACCAGGTTCCGGAACAGTTATTACCCCCTAAACTACAAACAAGGAGGTACAGGAGCCTCGGGACTCACGCCACCAGGTTCACGGAGTGTTATTACCTCTCCACCATCAGGACGGAGGTACAGGAGACTCGGGATTCCCACCACCCGGTTCAGGAACAGTTATTACCCTTCAACCATCATGAAGGATGTACAGTAGTCTCAGGACACACACCACAAGGTTCAGGGACTGTTATTACCTCTCAACCATCAGGACGGAAGTACAGGAGACTCGGGATTCCCACCACCAGGTTCAGGAACAGTTATAACCCCTCAACCATCAGGACGGAGGTACAGGAGCCTTAGGATTCACACCACCAGGTTCAGGAACAGTTGTAACCCCTCAACCATCCGGAAAGAGATACAGGAGCGTTAGGATTCACACCTAACAGGTTCAGGAAAAGTTATTACCCCTAAACAATCAACAAAGAGGTACAGGAGACTCGGGAATCACACCAGCAGGTACCGGAATCAGTTATTACCCCTCAACAATCAGTAAGGATGTGCAGAAGTGTGAATACCTAAACCACCAGGTACAGGAACAGTTATAACACCCCAACAACCAGGGAGGAGGTACAGGAGCCTCAAGACTCACACCACCTGTCACCGGGACAGTTATTAATGGTAAACGTCAGGAAGAAGGTACCGGAGCCTCAGGATTCACGCCAGCAGGTTCAGGGAAAGTTATTACGTCTCAACGGTCAGGAAGGAGGTACAGGAACAGTTATTACCCCTCAACCACCAGAAAGCAGGTACAGGAACCTCAGGTCGCAGACCACCAGGTTCAGGGACAGTCACTACCTCTCAATAATTAGGAAGGAGGTACAGGAGCCTCAAGACTCATACCACGTGGCACCGGACAGTTACTAACGGTCAACGTCAGGAAGGAGGTACAGGAGCCTCAGGATTCACATCAACAGCTTCAGGGACAGTTATTACCCCTCAATCTTCGGGGAGGAAGTACAGGAGCCTCCGGATTCACACCACCAGGTTCAGGGACAGTTATTACCCCTCAATAAGGAAGGAGTACAGGAGCCTCAATACCAAAACCACCAGGTACAGGAACAGTTATAACCCCTCAACTATCAGGCAGGAGGTACAGGAGCCTCAGGACTCACACCACCAGGTTCAAGAACTGTTATTACCCCCTCAACCATCAGGAAGCAGGTACAGGAGCCTCAGGACCCACACCACCAGGTTCAAGAACTGTTATTACCTCTCAACCATCAGGAAGGAGGTACAGGAGCCTCAGGACCCACATCACCAGGTTCAGGAACTGTTATTATCACTCAACCATCAGGAAGGAGGTACAGGAGCCTCAGGACTCTCACCACCATGTTCAGGGACAGTAATTACCCCTCAAACATCAGGAAGGAGGTACTGGAGCCTCAGGAGTCACACCAACAGGTTCAGGAACTGTTATTACCCCCTAAGCAACAAACAAGGAGGTACAGGAGCCTCGGGACTCACGCCACCAGCTTCACGGACTGTTATTACCTCTCCACCATCAGGACGGAGGTACAGGAGACTCGGGATTCCCACCACCCGGTTCAGGAACAGTTATAACCACTCAACCATCAGGAAGGAGGTACAACAGCCTCAGGATTCACGCCAACAGGTTCAGAAACAGTAATTACCCCTCTACCATTCGGAAGTAGTTACAGGAGCCACAGGACTCTTGTAAAAAAGTCCTGTAAAAAAGGTACAGGAGCCTCAGAATTCGCACCACAAGGTTCAAGGACAGATATTACCCCTCAACGGTGAGGAAGCAGGAAAAATAGCCTCAGGACGCACACCACCAGGTTCAGGGACAGTTATTACCCCTCAACTGTCAGGAGGAAGGTACAGGAGCCACAGTAATCACA
>NW_026781011.1:0-18000 GCF_030144855.1 Hypanus sabinus
AGGGTGATCGTCCAAAAATCCATCCCCTAGTGCTTTATCAGCTCTGCGTTGAGTTGGTACACAATACAGTGACTGAGCTTCTCAATTCAGCCACACCAAGCATTTTACGTTCTCCCGCAGGACCGGCTATGAGGTAATCCACTTGTCGTAATCTAACTATACCTACCAACGATCGACTGCCGGAAACACTGCGAACTTTGTGACACCAGCTCCCGCTCAATAACTGGATGAAGATTATGATTGTGTGGCCGGTGTATAAGCTACGACCTCCGAGATATCTGACCTCCGCAGCGAATCTTTGGATAACTCAGACCTTATCCTGTAGACCGATAACTAGTCCCTCCCACCATCGGATGATCTACTATTGACCGGAGAAGCTGTTGTGACGTCCCATGAAGATGTAGAAGCGTCTCCACAGCCAGCGGAAATTTCCGGTCTCAGTCGGGCGTGTGTATTAACCTCGGGTAAGACTGCGAACATTTACACTGTTTCCCCTCATGCATTTAGCCCACGATTTAGGACAGTTCTGAAAGAACAGAGGATTCATTACTTCCTCCGGAAAAAAAAAGTATTCTCGACTTGCTATTAACTTGTTAACCATCCAGTTGCCGCATAATTGAATGTGAGGCTCATACTTTTGCATAAGACGTGGTCACCAAAGGAAATCATTTCGCTGACACAACAGCAAAGCAGGTGGCGCTCTAGCAGCAGCCGATAATACAGGACCCCCGGGAGGAAAAAGGGGACGAAGAAGCTACTCATTGCCATCAGTATCGACAGATTGCGGCAAGCACAATATCTTGCCTCGCCGCAACAACAGTACGCGTAGAGGTAAGCTGCTTTCAGCCTGTGGGCAGGCTTTTGTTGCCAGCTAGATGGGGCGTGTTGATTGACACCGGAGCTCATTTCTGCCTCTGGCTCACCAGGCCAGGCTCACATGGGCAAAGGAGGAATTCAGCATGGGATAAATCAGTAATCGCATGCCCCTATGATAACTGTCGCAATCGAAAGGATACTACAGACATGTTTGATATGACAGCAGAAGAATAAAGGGAAGACTCCGGCAAGGTATGATCACTCCCCCAGCCAGTAATGCCGTTCCAAAACTTGTAAATAGACTTTGACAATAGACGATAGATAATAGACAATAGGTGCAGAAGTAGACCTTTCGGCTCCTCGAGCCTGCACTGCCATTTTGAGATCATGGCTGATCAATTACCATCAACACCTGGTTCCTGCCTTGTCCGCAGATCCCTTGATTCCCCTATCCATAAGATACCTATCTAGCTCCTTCTTGAACGCATCCAGAGAATTGGCCTCCACTACCTTCCGAGGCAGTGCATTCCAGTCCCCCACAACTATCTGGGAGAAGAAGTTTTTCCTTAACTCTGTCCTAAATGACCTACCCCTTATTCTCAAACCATGCCCTCTGGTACTGGACTCTCCCAGCACCTGGAACATATTTCCTGCATCTATCTTGTCGAAACCCTTTATAATCTTATATGCTTCAGTCAGATCCCCTCTCAATCTCCTTAATTCCAGCGTTTACAAGCCCAGTCTCTCTAACCACTCTGCGTAAGACAGTCCAGACATCCCAGGAATTAACCTCGTGAATCTACGCTGCACTTGCTCTGCAGCCAGGATGTCCTTCCTTAACCCTGGAGACCAAAACTGTACACAATACTCCAGGTGTAGTCTCACCAGGGCTCTGTACAAATGCATTAGGATTTCCTTGCTCTTGTACCGGTCAATACCTGGTCAATACAAGTGGAGGAGGGGTAACTGCGCAGGCGCGAGTGACGTCAGCGTCGAGCGCGCACTTTAAAATGCAGGACTTCTTGTCAGAGTGGTCATTTGAGTCGGGAGCAAGTTACAGCTTGTGATTCAGCTGGGAGCTCAGAGAATTCGACCGTGTCGGTAGGATTTAAGTCTACCTGGTCAATACCTGTGGAGGAGGGGAAACTGCGCAGGCGCGAGTGACGTCAGCGTCGAGCGCGCACTTTAAAACCCAGGACTTCTTGTCAGAGCGGGCAGCGGAGTCCGTGGAAGCAGAGTCCTGGGCTTTGGCTAAGTGGGCTTCGGCGTAAAGGAACTTCGGTAAGCTTGTGTGATTGCTCGCCGAGGGGAAGAAGGTAAGGTCGCTAGGTGCTTTTTAGAATTATTCTATTAATCCAGTTCAGGTATGGGGGAGACAGTCAGAGCAGTGGTGTGCTCCGTATGCAGTATGTGGGAAGTTAGGGTCAACACAGTTGTCCCTGATGACAACACCTGCAATAGGTGCGTCCAGCTGCAGCTCCTATCAGCCCGAGTTAGGGAGTTGGAGCTGGAGCTGGATGAACTACGGATCATTCGGGAGGCGGAGGCAGAGATAGATAGGAGTTATCAGGAGGTAGTCACACCAAAAAACCAAGAAGTAGGCAGATGGGTGACGGTCCAGAGAGGCAGGGGGAGCAGGCAGAGAGAACAGAGCACCCCTGCGGCCATTCCCATTAACAATAAGTATAACGTACTGGATACTGTTGATGGGGATGACCTACCAGTAATGAGTTGTAGTGGTCCTGCCTCTGGCACAGAGGTTGAACCCTCAACTAGAAAGGGGAGGAGGGAAGAGAAGAGAGCGATAGTTTTAGGGGACTCTATAGTTAGGGGGGCAGATAGGAGATTTTGTGGGACAGATCGGGAGTCTCGGATTGTATGTTGCCTCCCTGGTGCCAGGGTCTGGGACATCTCAGATCGGGTGCAGGCTATTCTTGAGAATGAGGGCATGAACCCACATGTAGTGGTCCATGTAGGGACCAACGATGTAGGTAAGGTGAGTGAGGGGGTCATGCTTAGAGAGTTCAGGGAGTTAGGAGTGAAGCTGAAAGGCAGGACCTCCAGGGTGACAATCTCGGGATTGCTACCTGTGCCACGTGCGAGTGAGGCGAAGAATAGAATGATTATGCACATTAATACGAGGCTGAGAGCATGGTGCAGGAAGGAAGGGTTCAGGTTTTTGGATAATTTGTCTTTGTTCCAGGGACATTGAGATCTGTTTCGAAGGGACGGTCTACATCTGAACCGGAGGGGTACTAACATTCTTGCAGGAGTATTTGCCAGTGCTGCTCGGGGGGGGGGGGGGGGTTAAACTAGATGTGCAGGGGGCAGGGATCCAGATCCCGAGGGTTGGACAGAAGGAGCATGGGGTTAAATGTGTAGAAGGTTTGGGTGATCTTGAGAAGGTCATCAAAATTCAGGGTGCAATTAGCCCGATGGAAGTTCAAGGAGCTGGGTTAGGTACAGTAGACAGTGTTTTAAGCAAAGAGAGGAGGAATGGGCTTAGAATTCTATATTTGAATGCGAGTAGTGTCAGAAATAAGACAGATGAGCTTGAAGCTCAGATGAAAATGGGGAACTACGATATTGTTGGGATAACGGAGACATGGCTGCAAGGGGATCAGGCCTGGGAATTGAGTGTACCAGGGTATACGTGCTATCGTTGAGACAGAAATATGGGAAGAGGGGGTGGGGTGGCCCTGTTGGTGAGGAATGAGATTCAGTCCTTAGCAAGAGGTGACTTGGGAACAGGGGAAGTAGAGTCTGTGTGAATTGAGCTGAGGAACAGTAAGGGTAAAAAGACCCTAATGGGTATTGTGTACAGGCCCACAAACAGTAGCGTGGATATTGGGTATAAGTTGATTAGGGAGTTAACATTGGCATGTGCTAAAGGTAATGCAGTCGTTATGGGAGATTTCAACTTGCAGGTGAACTGGGAGAATCAGGTAGGTGCTGGACCCCAGGAGAGGGAGTTTGTGGAGTGTCTAAGGGATGTATTTTTGGAACAGCTTGTGCTTGAGCCAACCAGGAACGAGGCTATTTTGGGCTTTGTCATGTGTAATGAACAGGAATTGTTAAGTGATCTTGAAGTAAAGGAGACATTAGGAAGTAGTGATCATAACATGATAAGTTTTATCTACAATTTGAGAGGGATAAGGGCAGATCAGAGGTGTCAGTGTTGCAATTAAATAAAGGAGACTAGGGAGCCATGAGGGAAGAGCTGGCCAAAGTTAAATGGGCGGATGCCCTGGCAGGAAAGACAGTGGATCAGTAGTGGCAGATATTCTTGGGCATAATACAATGATGCAAAAGCAGTTCATTCCAATGAGAAGGAAGGATTCAAAGAGGGGGAAGGGGCCACAGTGGTTCACAAAGGAAGTCAGAGATTGTATAGCATTAAAGAAAAAGAAGTATGACAGGGCTAAGATGAGTGGGAATACAGATGATTGGGAAAGTTTTAAGGAACAGCAGATCTTAACTCAAAAAGCAATACGGAGAGAAAAAATCAGGTATGAGCTCAGTCTAGCCAGGAATATAAAAGGAGATAGCAAAAGCTTTTTTAGCTATGTGAAGAGAAAGAAGATAGTTAAGAACAATGCTGGCCCCTTGAAGAATGAATTGGGAGAAATTGTTATGGGAAACAGGGAAATGGCAACAGAATTTAATGCGTACTTTAGATCTGTCTTCACCAGGGAGGACACAGGCAATCTCCCAGATGTATGGATGGGCCAGGGTCATAAGATATCAGATGAATTGAAGACAGATTGACATTAGGAAAGAAACTGTGATGAATAGACTGGTAGGACTGAAGGCTAATAAATCCCCGGGTCCAGATGGTCTGCATCCGAGGGTTCTAAAAGAGGTGACTCAGGAAATTGCGGATGCATTGGTAATCATTTTCCAATGTTCCTTAGATTCAGGATCAGTTCCTGAAGATTGGAGAGTGGCTAATGTTGTCCCACTTTTCAAGAAGGGAGGGAGAACTATTGCCCTGTTAGCCTAACGTCAGTCGTGGGGAAGATGCTTGAGTCCATTATTAAGGACGAAATAGTGGCACATCTAGATGGCAGAAATAGGATTAGGCCGAGCCAGCATGGATTTACCAAGGGCAAATCATGCTTGACTAATCTGTTGTTTTTTTTTGAGGGTGTAACAAGGATGTTAGACGAGGGTAAGCCAGTGGATGTTGTGTACCTAGATTTTCAGAAGGCATTCGATAAGGTGCCACATAGGAGATTGGTGAGTAAAATCAGAGCTCATGGCATTGGGGGCAGGGTTTCAACATGGATAGAAATTTGGTTGGCAGATAGAAAGCAAAGGGTAGCAGTGAATGGGTGTTTCTCGGACTGGCTGGAGGTGACTAGTGGGGTACCACAGGGCTCTGTATTGGGACCACAACTCTTTACGATTTATGTCAATGATTTAGATGAGGGCATTGAAAACTATATCAGCAGGTTTGCTGACGATACGAAACTGGGTGGCAGTGTGACATGCGAAGAGGACGTTAGGAGAATACAGGGAGACATGGATAGGCTGAATGAGTGGGCAGATACTTGACAGATGTCATTCAATGTGAATAAATGTGAAGTTATCCACTTTGGAAGCAGGAACAAGAGGACAGAGTATTGTCTGAACGGTGTAGAGTTAGGTAAGGGAGAAATGCAAAGAGAACTAGGGGTCCTAGTTCACCAGTCAATGAAGGTGAATGAGCAAGTGCAACAGGCAGTGAAGAGGGCAAATGGTATGTTGGCCTTTGTTACAAGGGGAATTGAATACAAGAGCAAGGATGACCTTTTGCATTTGTACAGGGCGCTGGTGAGACCACACCTGGAATATTGTGTACAGTTTTGGTCTCCAGGTTTAAGGAAGGACATTCTGGCAATTGAGGAAGTGCACCGTAGATTCACTAGGTTGATTCCTGGATGGCAGGGCGGTCTTATGCAGGGAGATTGGAGAGATTGGAGAAATTGGGCTTGTACACGCTGGAATTGAGGAGATTGAGAGGGGATCTGATTGAAACGTTTAAGATAATTAAAGGATTTGATAGGATTGAGGCAGGAAATATGTTCCAGATGTTGGGAGAGTCCAGTACCAGAGGGCATGGATTGAGAATAAGAGGTCAGTTATTTAAAACAGAGTTGAGGAAGAGCTTCTTCTCCCAGAGAGTTGTGGAGGTGTGGAATGCACTGCCTCGGAATATGGTGGAGGCCAATTCTCTGGATGCTTTAAAGAAGCAGCTGGATAGATATCTGATGGATAGGGGAATCAAAGGACATGGGGACAAGGCAGGGACAGGGTATTGATAGTGAATGTTCAGCCATGATCTCAGAATGGCGGTGCAGACTCGAGGGGCCGAATGGTCTACTTCTGCACCTGTTGTCTATTGTCTATTGTACTCAATTCCCTTTGTAATAAAGGCCAACATTCCATTAGCCTTCTATCCTGCCTGCTGCACTTGCTCATTCACCTTCAGTGACTGATGAACAAGGACTCCGAGATCTCTTTGTATTTCTTCCTTTCCCAACCCGACACCGTTCAGAAAATAATCTGCCTTCCTGTTCTTACTCCCAATGTGGATAACCTCACACTTATTCATATTAAACGCCACCTTCCAAGTATCTACCTACTCACCCAGCCTATCCTATTCAACCTGAATTCTCCTAACATCCTCATCACATGTCACACTGCCACCCAGCTTAGTATCATCAGCAAATTTGCTGATGTTATTTTCTATGCCTTCATCCAAATCGGTAACGTAAATGGTAAACAGCGGTGCTCCTAATACCGAGCCCTGTGGCATCCCAATAGTCACCACCTGCCTTTGCGA
This sequence comes from Hypanus sabinus, assembly GCF_030144855.1. NCBI lineage: Eukaryota > Metazoa > Chordata > Chondrichthyes > Myliobatiformes > Dasyatidae > Hypanus > Hypanus sabinus. Next base: position 6,644 of record NW_026781011.1, read on the forward strand.
GAAACACCCATTCACCACTACCCTTTGCTTTCTATCTGCCAACCAATTTTCTATCCATGTCAATGCCTTCCCCCCGATGCCCTGAGCTTTGATTTTACCCACCAATCTTCTATGTGGGACCTTATCAAATTCCTTCTGAAAATCGAGGTACACTACATCCGCTTGATCTCCCCCGTCCAACTTCCTGGTTACATCCTCGAAAAACTCCAACGGATTAGTCAAGCATGATTTACCCTTGGTAAATCCATGCTGGCTCGGCCAAATCCCATCACTGTTATCTAGATATGCCACTATTTCATCCTTAATAAGTGAGATAAAATTAGCCATTCTCCAATCCTCAGGAACTGGTCCTGAATCTAAGCAACATTGGAGAATGATTACCAATGCATCCGCAATTTACTGGGCCACCTCCTTTAGTACCCTAGGGTGCAGACCATCTGGACCTGGGGATTTGTCATCCTTCAGTCCCATCAGTCTTCTCATCACCGTTTCCTTCCGAATGTCGATCTATTTCATTTCCTCTGTTACCCTATGTCCTTGGCCCATCCATTGCTTGTGTCTTCCTTAGTGAAAACAGATCTGAATTACTCATTAAATTCTTCTGCCATTTCTGTTTCCCATAACAATTTCACCCAATTCAATCTTCAAGGGCCCAACATTGTTCTTAACTATCTTCTTTCTCTTCACATACCTAAAAAAGCTTTTGCTATCTTCCTTTATATTCCTGGCTAGCTTGCGTTCGTACCTCATTTTTTCTCCCCGTATTGTCTTTTTAGTTAAGTTCTGTTGTTCCTTAAAAACTTCCCAATCATCTATCCTCCCACTCACCTTAGCACTGTCATATTTCCTTTTTTTTTTAATGCTATGCAATCTCTGACTTCCTTTGTCAACCACAGTGGCCCGTTTCCCCCCTTTGAATCCTTCCTTCTCTGGGGGATGAACTGATTTTGCACCTTGTGCATTATTCCCAAGAATACTTGCCATTGCTGTTCCACTGTCTTTTCTGCTAGGCTATCCGTCCAGTCAACTTTGGCCAGCTCCTTCCTCATGGCTCCATAGTTTCCCCTGTTCATGTGCTCTTGTCCTTCGAGGGTCACCTCCGATCTGCTCTTATCCTTCTCAAATTGCAGATAAAAGCTTATCATATTATGATCACTACCTCCTAATGGCTCCTTTAATGCAAGTTCGCTTATCAAATTCTGTTCATTACGTAACACTAAATCCAGAATAGTCTTGTCCCTGGTCGGCTCTCGTACAAGCTGTTCCAAGAATGTATCCCGTAGGCACTCTACAAACTCCCTATCCTGTGTTCCAGCACCAACCTGATTCTCCCAGTTCACCTGCATGTTGAAATCCCCCATAACTACTGCGACATTATCTTTGCCACATGCCAATGTTAACTCCCTATTCAACTTGCACCCAATATCCATGCTACTGTTTGGTGGCCTGCAGACAACACCCATTTGGGTCCTTTTGCCCTTACTGTTCCTCAGTTCTATCCACACAGACTCTACTTCTCCTGACCCTATGTCCCACCCCGCAAAGGATTGAATCTCATTCCTCACCAACAGGGACACCCCATCCCCTCTGCCCACATTACTGTCCCTACGATAGCACGTATACCCTTGTGCCTTCATTTCCCAGGTCTGATCTCCCTGCAGCCATGTCTCCTTTATCCCAACAACATCATAGCTACCCATTAGCACCTGGGCTTCAAGTTCTTCCGCCTTATTTCAGACACTTCGTGCATTCAGATATAGAATTTTTAACCCATTTCCCCCCTCTCTGTTCGAATCGCTGCCTATTGTGCTTAACCCAGCTCCCCGAACTCCCATCGGGCTATACGCCCCTTGGATTTTGTTGTCCTTCCTAAATTTACTTATTCTTTCAACACATTTAACTCCATGTTTCGTCAGACCATCCCTCTGTACATGAGTCCTCCTTATCACTTGTTCCGCCCCACCTTCCTCTACTACACACTTAATATTCCGGAACCGTGTAGTCCCCACCTGTCCTTTATTCTTCCTCTCGCTATCCTCTCTCACATTCCGGATCCCCGCCCCCTGCAAATTTAGTTTAACCCCCCCCCCCAAGAAGCACTAGCAAACTTCCCTGCAAGGATGTTAGTACCGCTGCAGTTCAGGTGTAAACCGTCCCTTCGGAACAGATCCCACCTTCCCTCGAACAAAGCCCAATTATCTACAAACCAGAAGCCCTCCCTCCTGCACCATCCTCTCAGCCACGTATTAATCTTTATACTCTTCTGTTCCTTGCCTCACTCGCACGTGGCACAGGTAGCAATCCTGAGGTTGTTACCCTGGATGTCCTGCTCTTCAGCTTCGCACCTAACTCCCTGAACTCCTTACGCAGGACCCCCTCACTCATCCTACCCACGTCTTTGGTTCCTACATGGACCACAACATCTGGATTCTTGCACTCCCTCTCGAGAATATCCTGCACCCGATCTGATATGTCTCGGATCCTGGCACCAGGGAAGCAACATACCATCCGAGACTCCCGATGTTCCCCACAAAATCTTCTATCCGCCCCCTTAACTATAGAATCCCCTATCAATACCGCTCTCTTCTCTCCCCTACTCCCCTTCCTAGTCAAGGGTCCAACCTCAGTGCCAGTGACAGGACCACTGCAGCTTGTTCCTGGTAGGTCATCCCCACCAACAGTATCCAAAACTGTATACTTATTTTTGATGGTAACGGCCACAGGAGAGCTCTTATCTCTCTGTCTGCTCCCCTTGCCTCTCTTGACTGTCACCCATTTGCCTACCTCCCGTCTTTTCCGTGTGACTGCCTCCCGATAACTCTTATCTATCTCTGCCTCTGCCTCCCGAATGATCCGTTGTTCATCCAGCTCCTGCTCCAATTCCCTAACCCGGTCTGATAGGAGCTGCAGCTGGATGCACCTATTGCAGGTGTGGTCATCAGGAACAACTCTGTTGACCCTGACCTCCCACATACTGCATACGGAGCACACCACTGCTCTAAATGTCTCCCCCATTACCTGATCCTAGATTAATCAGAATAAATGAAAAACAGGTTTCTTGTCGAAGTCCTCTTGCGCCGAAGCCCGCTGAGCCAAAGCCCAGTACTCTGCTCCCATGCACTCCGCTGCCCGCTCCTGAAAGTGGGTCGCTTTTTAAAGACCGCGCTCGCCGCTGACGTCACCCGCGCTTGCGCAGCTTTACCTTCCTCCTCAGGTATTCTCCAGGCAGGTCCGAGGGTCTCGGCCTACCTACAACGGCTGATCGTCCGATCTCCAGTCGTATGTGGATCACGAGCACTCCTTACTCCCGCTCCGCTGCTCGCACCGACGCTCGCACTCCGCAGATGCCAGTGGAAAAAGGTGATAGCTACGTTCCCCCTGTGGGTGGAGACATATTAGATCAGAATCGATGCGGCTAGCACAGTAGTGAATGCCCTAATGAAGGAAATCATACCAAGATTTGGAATTCCATTGTGGATTAATAATGATAGAGGGACTCACTTTACTAACAGATCAGTGCAAGGGCTGAAAGCCGCCTTGGGATTGCAGTGGAAGCAACATATCCCCTGTCAACCACAATCACCGAGAATGGTGAAAGTGTAAGCGGAAAAATAAAATAAAAAATGCGCTAGGCTAAGTGTGTCACCAGAATGACTTTTGATCGAGAACGATTGAAAACCCCTAAAATATGCACAACCACTGTGTCAGGAGATGGAAAAGCTGTATGCCAAATGAGAGAAGCCCAAATTTCCCTGACTTTGGCCCCATGTATGTTTGATGTACTCCAGGAAGGCCTGGAATCTTTAGAGAATTGGAGGAGGAAGAGGATAGTAGTGACAGCTTAGATGAGGAGGAATGTCTGAAAATTTGTCCTTTTCATGAATGTTATGAGGCCCACTTTCCAGAGATAGACTCAATGAGCTAATATGAATGTGAATTGGGAAAACAGTGTAAGTGTTGATCTGGAAGATCAATAATGAGGGATTTGTGGAGGAAAAGGTTTAATAAGCTACCGGACTATGCGCATTGGATATTTTAACGCCAGGACTCTTGTGTGAAAATAGGGAACAGTACGTCCTAACTGTTGCGAGATAAGGTATGAGGCTAACCTGCTTCCACCACAGAAACAAAAACTAATGTGCTGAGCTCGGCAAGATAGCTTTAGTTGTAACTGCTTCTTTCACTCTGAGTTATTTTCAGTGAACAGTAACATAATGTTAGTGTGGTAACATTTCTGTACAAGTATTGAATATAATATAGTAAGAATGCTGTTACTATGTGGAACTATAGAAAAGGACGACATTGTAACAGGACAGCAGGATCGGGAGCTGCTGTAGACTAGCTCACTCTCTCATTGGCACTAAGTAAAATAAATGTCCCGAAACGAGACGTCGGATGCGAGCATTGTTTTTTCGGCTGACTAAGTTCAAATTCCACTACAATGGGGAATCAACAAATGAACAATAAATACGTTGCATCATTCTTTACTGTATAAGACACTAACAGTACGCCACAGGTCTGAGAATGTCAGGGAGCAGGGGTAACTGCCTTCGCTGTTGCAAAGCGAAAGTTGACAGGCAATCTGAAAAAGTATTCAGGTGGATAAGTCACCTGGACCAAATGAACTACATTCAGAAGTTGAGAAAATGATTGGTGAAGATATAGCTGTTGGCTTGGTTATGATCTTTCAAGAATTATTTGATTCTAGAATGATTCTGTCGACTGGAAAATTGCAATTTTCACCCAACGCTTTACACTTTAAGTAGGGAGGATGGGAAAAGAAAGGAAATTTTAGGCCAGTTAGCCCGCTATCAGCGGTGGGAAATTGTTCGAATCCATTAATAACGATCATGTTTTTTGGTACTTGGAGAGTAATGATAAAAGTAAACAAATTCAGTATGGTATCTGTCAAGAGATTTTTCGCCTGACAAAACGTCCAGAGATCTTCGACGAAGTAACAAGCAGGCAAAGGAGGCAGTGGTTGACATTCACTTGGATTTTCAGAAGGCATTTGGACTGGTGACACGCATCAAGCTGCATAACAAGATAAAATCCCATGGCGTTACAGGAAACACACCAGCCGGAAACTTCGACTATACTTGTTTTTCTCCATGGTGCTGATTAGCCTGCGCAGTTCCTCCACCATTTCCTGTGGGTTGCTTGAATTTCCAGCTACTGCTGATTTTCTCTTGTTTGTGGTGAGAAGAAAATATTTGTTAATGGACAGCGAGATGATTGCCCCCTTGATGCTGACATACACCCTGTTGGGTGCTGTTTTGCAAATTAATCGTTTTGTGGCTTCTTTGCAGCACTGTGACTCAGAAGTACTTGGAAGAGTGCAGCATGCATTCGCAACAGTAATGCTTGAGTAGTTCAGTGATACACTGAGGTTGCAAAGGTAAGCTTGGAAAATACCATGTCAAACACCCATCGCCCTTCTCTTTGGATGCAATCACAGTTACAAAAACCAGAAGTACACTATGAATGTTAAAGTCCATTTCCAAACTTCAGAGTGAGGAATCGGGTAACAGGAGAATTCTCTCAAATACATAATTATTTTTACTTACACAATTATTCTGCCTTACTTTGAGAATAGGGATCTATTGATTTCAGAAGAATTGGGGCATATTTTAATATAACGTTTATTCAAAAGAGGGAAAACGTAGACCAGACCACGTTGCTAGCTGCTTTCCGAAGTCTTCTACAAGACCCAAAACTGTCTTCATGTGGTTACCTATGGAACAGATATATTACCGCATTAACAGACTAGCTACAGATCTTAAAATATATTTTCGGTCATTCTCCAAAATAAGAACATTTGCCAAATTATTGTTTTTAAACTGTGACTGTCTCAGCGTTAGATGTTACAGTGAGTGAGCCTATTACATCAACATGACATGTTTCAGTTAGCCATGCGGGATTTTCGGAAGTATTACGGAGACTATTGAATTAATTACTCCACTTCTTGGGGTGGTTTAAGTTGAGGGTGAATCCGAACATGGTTTACATTCTGAAAACAAAAAGTGAATTGAAGATTTGAAACTGCTTGGACAGTTTGTTTGGATAAGAGTTCATAATGGATGTGCACGAATATATGAAACCTCAATGTTAACAGATTTCAAATTCTGCTTTTGGGTTTCATCCACTTACATTTATTCTCTGTTTGGTTATCAAGCCCGTTGCGGAGGGTGGAGGGGTAATTGTCATTATTTTTACCAAATGTTAGAGTTAGTTTTCCCTTTGTTATCCGCACACTTACGCGTGTACACTGATTGTCATTGGATCATGTCTGGACAATTTTGTTGAATATCCTCGGGACTCTTTCCAATGTCCCAATAATAACGCAGCAGTAAAATGACATATCTACCGTTTTATAGATGAATAAACACAAAAGATTCTACAATTATTGAAAATCCGGAGCAAATCACACAAATCTCCAGAAGAATTCAGCAGGTCAGACGGAATTTATGGTACTAAGTAAACCGTCAGTAATTCGGGTTTTGACTCTTCTTTAGCAATCAAGAGCAATACGCCAGAATAAGAAGTGTGGGTTTGGGAAGGAAGACCACCTAGACGGTGGCGTGTGAATCCAAGAGATGGGAAAGTTAATAGAGCTAGAGCAGAATCAATCTGAAAAAGGGAAGAAAGAGTGGCACGAAAGAGAGTTTATGGGCAGGTGAGGAGATAGGTCAAGAAGCCAGAGTGAGCAATAGAAGAATAGATAATGGAATAGGAATTAAATACCGTAAGACGAAATCGATGTTCATGCCATCAGATTCGGGGCAACATAGACGGAATATGCTCCTCCAACAGAATGTCAATTGATCGTGGCCAAAGAAGAGACAGTTCAATGTATGTAGAGGGAGACGCAGCTAGGACAGGCACTCCGTTGTCCCTATTGCAGAGTGGCAGGGAAACGTGGTCTTGACCTGGACTTCCTGTCAAATGAGCCAGATTTCAGCAACATGGCGAATGACTTCGTCATCACGGATCACTGCACCAGATATGCGTAAGCTTTCCCTGCCAACCATCAGAGGGCATCCATTGCGGCCAAACTGTTAAGGAAGAAGGACTTAATTTGTTATGGCCTCCCCACGTGGGGAGGTGATTTCGAGAGGAGGCTCAGACATGAGTTTCTATCCATGCTTGAGTCCAACATTCGAGGACGACGCCTTATCACCCTTAGGCTGTTCCTTTGCTGGAGAGGTTTAACTGGAAATTGCTGGACATGCTCGGAACTTTGGAAATCAGCAAAAAGAGCACGTGGAGTCGACATATAGGACATCTGGTTCATTGCTACAACGGTACACGAAATGTAGCTACAGCGTATTCGCCATTTTTTCTGATAGAGGGCGCGAGGCGATGCTGCCTATTGACATTTGATCTGGATTTGGCGAGGAAAACCTACCACCGAAGACTTATCTGACTTACTTATCTGATGTAGGAAGGTAATTGAAAGAGGGTGATGAAACAGTCGATATCGCGGCTGGCAAGCATTTCAAGGAAATCCGAGAAGGTATGATCAAAATGTTAAGTTCTCCAACTCATGGTGGGAGACCAAGTCCTCTAAAAGAATTTGGGGCTCCCTGGGCAGCATACGTTGGCTGACCGCTGGAGAGTCTGATACAAAGGTACCAGTTTTCTGTGTTAAACCAGAGGATGGGAATGGCTTAACCAGATTGTCCTTCAGAACCATCTTCTGCATCTGGGACAAGAGTTGCTGGTTGGCATGGAGCCCAATCTGGAGGCAGCAGCTAGTATGGTAACTCTGTGGCAATGTGGAATGACCGAAGGACAAACAGTCGTAGAATATAGACCGAAGGTGTGTCTGCACCTGAAGAAATAGATGACGGGGTAAAGGTATCTCAAGAAATCAAGAGTGCCCACCTCAAACTTGGCATAATAGATGTAGACACTCAACGTATACACCACAGCCTATTTCAATGCCAGGAGCTCCAGCTTGTGCGTGGGATATTTTTTTTTCCAAGGGCGGCAGATGCCGGCTAACAAACGCAAAAAGCTATCAACCAGGTGCCCAGGCATCCGTAGGGACTGTATACTGCAATCGGGGACAACAAAAGCCAGCATAGGCGCCTGTGGCAGCAACTCTTTCGTCGAATACTCTGTTTCTTTATATTTCTCATCCCATCTCGTTCCAAATTGCTCCGGAGGGCTAAGGTACCCTTTGCCCCTCTCTTATTTTTTACAGCTACCTTTCTTTCTGAAATGACGGTAACCACACGGGAGCCCATTTAAAGGGTAGCTCTCCATCACGTAGCCGTTCACGCCCCAACAGAACCAATAAAACCCAAGGAATTATCGCAAAGCGCTCACAGTCTGGGCCCTTGACCATGTGGTCTCCGCTTCTGTCTTACACGGAATAGTTGCTATCTCATACCCTAAAACTACGTTCCGAACATCGCTGACAAACGTTTTAGATACATAGAAACATAGGAAACCTACAGCACCATACAGGCACTTCGGCCCACAAAATTGTGCCGATCATCTTCCTACTTCAGAAATTATTAGTATTTCCTATACCCTTTATTTTCCTAACCTCCGTGTATTTATTCCAAAATCTCTTAAAAGAGCCTATCGTATCCGCCTCAACCACCGCTGCCGGCAGCCCATTCCACGCACTCACCACGCTCTGAGTAAAAAACTTATCCCTGCCATCTCCTCTGTACCTACTCCCCAGCACCTCAAACCTGTGTCCTCTTGTGGCAACAATTTCAGTCCCGGGTAAAAGCTTCTGACTAACCACACGATCAATGCCTCTCATCGTCTTATACACCTTTATCAGGTCGCCTCTCATCCTCCGTCGATCGAAAGAGAAAAAACCGAGTTCACTTAACCAGTTTTCATAAGGCATGCTCCCCATTCAGTCAATCTCCTTGTAAATCTCCTCTGCACCCTTTCTATGGCTTCCACATCCTTCCTGCAGTGAGGCGACCAGAAATGAGCACAGTACTCCGGGTAGAGTCTGACCAGCGTCCTATAAGTCTGTAACATTACCTGTCGAGTCCTAAATTGAAGTCCATGATTAATGAAGGCCAATACACCATATGCCATCTTAAACGCAGAATCAACTTGCGCAGCTGCTTTGAGCGTCCTGTGGACTCGAACCCCAAGATCCCTCTGATGTCCGCACTGCTAAGAATCTTACCATTAATAAAATATTTTGCCATCATAGTTAAAGAAATAATTCCTTTCCCTGAGATCCCTTGTAGTAGTGTTCCTGATTATCACTGCCATCCTGTTCGCATGTGCAACTGTGGGTTCTGCAGTTCAGTCCTCACCAGAAACGCAGCAACACACCTGACTCCTCCTCGTGGTCGCAGGTGCTTCCACCAAGAGGACCTCGGCCTCAGGTATTCCGAGATATTTCATTTTCCATCACACTCTCTAATTCCCCGGGCGGTAACACGATAGACTTTGACTGCGTGAACCACACAGTCGCTCGTCTAAACTCACGATCCGTTAGAGTGCGGCCACGAATTTCCTCGAAAGCAGTTCGAAACACCGGGTGAACTGGTCATGTCTTCAGAAAGATCTCTCCAACTCTCTCCTTGCAGTCTCCCAGAAGCCTCCTCACAATAGGAGTATTGGTCACCAAAAGAAATAAAACTTCGCCACTCTCAACGGATTCCGGACAAAACAGCGCTCATGTATCAAGGACCTCAGTTGCTCCCACAGCTGCCTTCAAAAAGTTGAGCTTCACTGACAAATTACAGTAATACGGACAATCGCACCAACTTGGTCCCCGGCTCTCTACTGCACAGAATGCCGTCAATTGTAAATACGTCGAATGCTGGTTGTAAAAATAACCTTCCAGGAAAGTGACCTGCGACTTTCTTTCAAGAATGGTTCTGATATAAATACCCTCTACCGATAGCGATACACTAGATCTTGGCCCCACTAAGCCTTCAGGAATAGCGTTTTTTCGCTTTAAGGTGTTCCTTGAAATATGGCTGGGATTGTGTCCAGCACCACTTCCCCCGCCCCCCACCCCAGAGACACTTCACTGCGTATTTTTTTTAAGTTTCCCCAAAGTCTCATCCTGCTTAGGTACTCGGGGGATCATTCACTGGCGTATTTCCTGCCGTTCACACTGCTGCTCGCAGAGTCCCTCTTTAGCGCAGTATTGTCAGAAAAGACCGGCCGCTCCTCTTCTCGCGGGGCGCCGGCTGTTAGCAGCCGTCTGCATTGTCCGTCCCCTATCAGTTCCATCAGTCAGTGTGTGACCACACCCGCTGTTAACTACCGGGACAAATCATTTCTCAACTCTACTACGATCTTTTTTTTCTTCTCCAAAGGGTCGGCTATCCGTAATCACTTTAACGCAGTCACTGCCGAAGACTGTACCCTGCTGACTGAGACCTGGCGCGCCTCCGACGAATTCTGCTCTTTTCATACTTCTCTGCTCCGCACAGCAAACAAGGAAGCGGGGTGCGAATTACGAAGCATTCGGAGACTCCAAGCGTTCAGGTTCTGGGACTGGGCGCCTTTCACTATTTGGTTCTTTCTTAGCGGAACGACCTCAGCTGACTGAATGCCCTCTCTACGCCGCAAGCAAATTAGCTGCCTCTCCAGCTGAAAAATGTAGGCAGAAAGCTTTTCCCGCAGATCCTGACTCATGTTCTGAAACCCCATCAGGAGGTCTATTGGGCTTCCCGTCGCACCAAACACCTTGCCTGGCGCTTGCATGTTGGCCGCAGTAGTGGCAGGGATCTTCAGTGCCTTTACTATTCTCACTACGTCATGCAGTCCGCGCTCTCAATCTTTCAACCCATCACTGTCGTTATACATCATTAGAACACTGCCACTCATCTAACACCTCAGCGGTCTCGTCCTATTCTTCTACTTTCGTGGTCGGCTTCGTTCCTTAGAACAGGCGGAGTACAATAAATGGCTCTCTGAACAGAGCATTCTTCTACTTATTCGCTATGGAGGTAAGGGCCGCCTACAACTCAGATTTTTCATTCCTCGCGGGCGGGCTAATTAGATATTCCAAATCGGAGCTCTCTTTCCCTGCCCTTGGCAGAAACCTGAGCATTCCGCCTTTGTAGTCTCAGTCCCCAGATGCGGGAGACTCAACTTGCATTTCGGACCGGTCCCTGCAGTTTCTTCCTCACGGAAAATATTCGCACCCCGCCGACCCCTTCTCCTGGATCCCAATAGTTACATCCATTTTCATTACCGTTAATTTAGCGCTAGTCTGTACTAAATCAACGTTAAAGTTTTCCATACTGTTCAACTGAAAGTGCAAATCCATAGACACCAGACAGCTCTGCAGTGGATATCGCAGAAAAGGATTACAGATAAATTTTACGAAGTAACACGATGTTCTTTTGTCA
>NW_026781012.1:0-17964 GCF_030144855.1 Hypanus sabinus
CATTTACCTGCTGCCAACCAGACTGAATTTAAGCAAAGATACATTATTTGTAACTCTCCACTACATTTTCCATCTGACAGCTGACTGTTTCACTTCATACTTCCTTCTCTACATTGCTACCAGTTAGATTTGGCCTCACAGACATGCACAAGGGTCTTGCGATTCACTGTAATTTCCCAGCTGTCGGCTGACACTGGACCCTCATGGATCCCAACAGTGAATTGTGAACCTGCTGTAGTTCACCAGGGATTTACCGCAGCCGAAATCGGTACGGACACTTTTATCGTCCGATCTCCAGAGTGCAGCAACGGACACTTCAGCACATCTATTCCACACTGACCCAGCAACCTGCTTAGCCCCATTGAGCTGCAACCAGTCTTTAAATGTCGTACTCCTCCCATCCATGTACTTACAAAATTTGCCCTTAAATATTGAAATCGAAAGCAGAGCAACAACTTCAGGTGGTAATCTCTAAGTGAAGAAGCCTGCGGTTTTAACTAAGCTGTTGCAGTTCTCGTAAGAACGTTGCCCTGCGGAAGTAAGGCGTTAATCACCTTTGACAAATATACTAAACCGAATGTTCCAAACAGAGGCCCTTAGCAGCAAGCAAGGAACATTCTGCAAATGCAGAGTTTTCACCACCACACTTACTCTTACAAATGTCTCTTTCACCTTTCACCTTTAATCGATGACATCTAAATCCATTCACACACAACATCGGTAGCAAATGCATTTTTGCATTTATCAGTACTATACATTTTATAAACGTTTATACTTCTCTTTCTGTTGTAGCAGAGTTTTAACACTTTACTTAAAATAAAAGACAGAGACTCTCTGGGCTCAGTTCGCAGCGAGAACCTTTATTGTCATGATGAATACGGAGAGCCAACACTCACGGTGGAGCGACTGACTCTGACTCGCGTATGCGAGTTGACCTTTATACAGATAGATGAAACGGTTTAACATACAGGAAAGTAATCACATCGTATGTCACCTCTTAGCCTGCGGTTTTAACTAAGCTGTTGCAGTTCTCGTAAGAACGTTGCCCTGCGGAAGTAAGGCGTTAATCACCTTTGACAAATATACTAAACCGAATGTTCCAAACAGAGGCCCTTAACAGCAAGCAAGGAACACTCTGCAAATGCAGAGTTTTCACCAGCGCACTTACTCTTACAAATGTCTCTTGATTCTCCGACACGCAAGGTAATAATGTTGTAACCTATTCAGACATCCTCTATCTCTGGGGACATCCTTGTAAATTTATTCTGCACTCTTTCAATCTTATCTATAGGTCGGTGCACACAATACTCCAAATTATACCACAGCAATATCTTATTCAATTTCAACATAATATTCCATCTTCGGCAGCCAATAATATGATATATGGAATCCTATGTCCTAAGCAGTAGCAGAAGGTCGTACAGGAGTCTCCTGCGGTTATCAGCCTCCAAAGCAGGTATACCGCTTTTGAGTCCGGCTCATCAGGTGAAGGCAGCAGTAGCCAGGATCATGGCACCATGGGTGGAAAGCGCAAGAGGGCAAGAAAAAGAGTGGCAGAGCTGTTGTGATAGGGGTTCCAATGTTAAGGGGAATAGAGAGGAGCTTCTGTGGCCGAAAACGGGACTCCTATATGGAGTGATGCTTCTCGCGTGTAAGTGCCAGAGATGTCGTGGAGAGGCTGCAGGACACTCTGAAAGGGGACGGTGAGCAGCCAGCTGTCGTGGCGCAAGTAGATACTAAAGATATAGAACAAAAGCGGGATGCCGTCCTACAAGTTGAATTTAGGGAGCTAGGAGATAAATTAAAGAGTAGGACCTCAAAGGGAATCATCTCAGGATTTTTACCAGTGCCATGTGCGAGCCAGAGTTGGAGTAGCAGGATAGCTAAAATTAATATGTGGCTTGACCGGTGGTGGTGGAGAAGGGATGTTTTCCGATTCTTGGAGCAATGGAACCGCTTCTGAGGGAGGCGGGACCAGTTCCGACCGGACGGTCTACTTCTGGGCGGAGCCAAGATCAATGTCCTAGGGAGATTTTTTTGCTGGTGCTGTCGTGGAGGCTTTAAACGAATATGGCAGGGGGATGGAAACACACACAGGAAAGAAGAGAGAAGTGATGCAGTGACTGAAGCTACAGTTAGTGAAGAAAAAAGTAAGAGTGCAGTGCATTAAAGTAAAAAAAAAAATCGCTGAGGTCACTAGATTCTAAAAGGAGAATGAATATAAGGGCACTTTAGCTAAATTCCCGTAGTATTCGAAACAAGGTTAGTGAAATTGTGGCACAGATGAGTACCAAGGCATATGATTTATTGGCCATTACAGAAACCTGGTTGCACGGCGGAGGTGAATGGGAATGAAATATCCAAGGGTATCAGGTAACATGGAAAGATAAGCAGGAAGGCAAAGGAGGTATGGTTGCACTCGTGATTAAGAATGAGATAAGCGCGAATGTAAGAGATGATATAAAATCTACGGAGCAGAATATTGAGTACATCTGAGTAGAGATTAAGAATATTAAAGGGAAATATATCACTGCTGGATGTTGTCTACAGTCCACCTAATAAAATATGGCAGTGGCAGAGGCGATTAACCAAGAAATAACTGAGGCTTGTAAGAAGGGAACGGCAGTTGTGAAAGGGGTTTTTGAACTTTCGCACAGATTGGGTGAATCGGGCAGGTTAAGGAAGTCTTAAGGAGGACTTCACATACTGCATCCGTGATGGCTTTATTGAGCAGCATGTTAGTGAATATATAAGGGAAAATATTACTTTAGATCTACTCCTTTGCAGTGAGGCAGATGAGATTAACGATCTTGTAGTCAGTGATCCTCTTAGAAAGAGTGATCGTAGTATGATTGAATTTCGCACTCAGATGGAGGATGAAATAGATCTAAAACTAGTGCATTGTACTTGAACAAGGGAGACTACAAAGAGATGAGGGAGGAGTTGGCTAATGTGGATTGGCAGCACAAGCTATTTGGTAGAACAGTTGAGGAACAGTGGATTAATTTCAGGGAGGTTTTCCACAGTGCTCAACAAAACTATATTCCAGTCAAACGTAGAGACAGTAAGTGTGGGGAGAGCCAGCCTTGGATAACGAAGGAAGTAAAAGACAGTATCAAATTAAAAGCTCATGTGTACAAAGTTGCAAAGAGTAGTGGGAGACCAGAGGATTGGGAAAACTTAAAAAAAAGATAACAGCAGAGAGAATCTGACGAAGGGTCTCGGCCCGAAGCGTCGACAGTACTTCTTCGTATAGATGCTGCCTGGCCTGCTGTGTTCCTCCAGCATTTTGGATGTGTTGCAGAGAACAACTAAACAAGAAATAAGGAAAATGAAGATAGAGTACTAAAGTAAAGTAGCACAAAATATAAAAATAGCTCCCAAAAGTTTAAGTAAATATATAAAGTGGAAGAAGATACCTAAAGTCTACCTAGGTCCCTTCGAAGCCGAAAAGGGGAAATCGTTCTTAGATGATAAGGACATTGCTGAGGCATTGAACGACTATTTTGTGTCGGTCTTCACGGCAGAGAAAACGTCTAAATATAGCGAAGAAGGATGTTATCGACGAATGGGAGGTGAGAACCTCGAGAAAATGAATATCACTAAATAGATAGTAATGAGAAATCTAGAGGGCCTGAAGTTAGATAAGTTCCCTGCTCCTGGTGGGATGCATCCCAGGGTGTTGACGTTATGGTAGTTGGTAATAATTTATCAAAACTCTCTAGACTCAGGGCAGGTGCCAGCTTGGAAGCCAGCAAATGTCCGGCCACTTTTAAGAAAAAAGATGTCGGAAAAAGACAGACAAATATACGCCAGTTAGCATAACAGTTGTAGTCGGGAAAATGCTTGAAGCTGTCATGAATGAAGAGATAGCGAAACATTTAGAAAAGAGTGGTTCCATTAGGCAGACGCAGCATAGATTCAGAAAGGGTGGGCCCTGTTTGACGAACTCATCGGAGTTATTTGAGGACATTATGAGTTCAATGGATAGAGGGGGAACAGTTGGATGTCGTATACTAAGATTTCAAGAAGTTGTTCGATAATGTGCCGTACAAGAGATTTATAAATATGATACGGATTCATGGAGTAGGAGGAAGTGCATTGGCATGGATAATGTATTGGTAAACCGATGGAAGACAGAGAGTTGGTACAAGTTTGTGTTTCTCTTGTTGGCAGTCAGTAGTGAATGGAGAGCCGCAGGTGTCGGTGCTCGGCCGGCACATGTTTAACATTTACGTTGAGGATTTGGAAGAGGAGACTAAGTGTATCACAGCAAGGTTTGCTAATGACACTAAACTGAGTGGAAAAGAAAATTCTAAAGAACATGTGGAGAGTGGAGAGTCTGCAGAGGGATATAGATAGGTTATGTGAGTGGGCCAAGGTCTGGCAGATGGAATATAACGTTGCAAATGGGAGATCATACACTTTGGAAGGAATAATAGAAGACCACATTATTATTTCAGTGGTGAAAGTTTGCAGCATGCTGTTGCGCAGAGGAATCTGGGAATGTCTGTTCATGAATCGCCAGAAGTTGTCTTGCATCTTCAGCAGGTTATTAAGAAGGCAATCGGAATGTTGGCCTTCATTGCTAAAGGGATTGAATTCAACAGCAGGGAGGTCATGCTACAGTGCAGAGGAGGTTTACTAGGATAATTCCAGGGAGGAATGGGTTAATGCACAAGGAGAGATTGAGTAGCCTGGGAATATATTCTCTGGAGTTCAGAAGAATGAGAGGGGATCTTATAGAAACATACAGAAATTGAAAGGGATAGATGAGATAGAAGTAGGAAATTTATTTCCATAGGCAGCTGAGACTAGAACTAGAGGACATGGTCTCAAGATTCAGGGGAGAAAATTTAGGACGGAGATGAGCATAAACTGTTTTGCCCAGAGAATGGTAAATCTGTAGAATTCTCTGCCCGGGAAAGCACTTCAGGTTTCCTTACTAAATATATTTAAGGAACAGTTAGATAGGTTTTTACATAGCAAGTAGATTAAGGGTTGTGGGCAAAAGGCAGGTGGATGGAGAATACGGACAGATCAGCCATGATCTTATTGAATGGCAGAGCAGACCCGATGGGGCCGGATGGCTTACTCCTACTCCTATTACTTATGTCCTTATGTTCTCTCTTTACAACCCTATCTACCGTCGACACATTCAAAAAATTATGTATCTGTGCTTCCTGATGCCATGGTTCTAGTACACCTTCTGATGGCTTACCACTCACCATCTGTTTTTATTTCGTGGTCTATCCTCCAAAACGCAACACCTTATCCTCATTAAATTCCATCTACCATTTTAATTCCACTTTTTCCTGCTACAGGTCTCACTGCAAGCTTTGATTAACTTCTTCGTTATCCGCTGCTTTGGTGTCATCCACGAATTTGCTGATACTGTTTTCCACATTAATTTCCAGAGATTCCAAATATTTGAGAAACAACACCAGGCCCAGCACAGATCCCTGCATCATAGACCTCCAGCCAGAGAGTCAAGCATTTACTACCGTGATTCTCCCATGAATCTAATATCTAAAGAATTTACTTAGCGTGCCATAAATGCCAAGCAACTGAATCTTATCGACCAGGGTCCCATTTGGGACTTGCTGAAGTCCATGCAAATAAACATCCACTGCCTTGCCCTCACTATTTTCTTGGGAACTTCTTCGAGAAACTATAAGATGGGTTAGACAGTATCTGCGCACACGAATCAGTGTGGACTACCCCTAATCAATCCTTGTCCATCCAAAAACTCCTACCTAGTCGCTTAGAATAACTGCCAATAAGTTTACCACCACCAGTGTTAAACATACCAACCTGTACTTCGGTGGTTTAATCTTACAGCCTTTTCGAAAAGCAGGACAACATTAGTTATCTTCCAATCATCTTGCATCTCTTATTTTGAATAACTTCGCTGGGGCTTCTGCGATTTTTGAACTAGCCTCAAACAAGGCATGCAGAAAAACCTTGAGGATTTATCCTGCCTCATCTGCCTTTCGATAGCAAACATTTCTTCCTCTGTAATCTATTTACAGTCCATGATCTCACTGCTGTTTTCCCTCACTGTATGAGTCCCGAGTAAATATAACTGTAAAACTTCTATTTTAAATCTCTCCCACCTTCTTCAGCTACATGCATAAATGTCCATTCTGAACTTTAAGAGGACCAATTTTGTCTGTTGCTATACATGCACTGAATATATTGGAAGAAGGATCCCCTTTTCCTTATCTGCTATAGCAAACATGCCGTACCTATACCCTCTTGATTTTCTCCTTTAGTATCTCTTGATTTATTTATACTCAATCAGTACCTCATTTGTTATTCTCTGCCTATACAGTACCCTCTTTGTTCTCCATGGACTTAATATCTGTCAAAAACCAAGGTTCCCTAAACATCAAACACGAGAAAATCTGCAGATGCTAGAAATTCAAACATCAACACACACAAAATTCTGGTGGAACACAGCAGGCCAGGATTTGTGTAGGGTCTTGAATTTTCTTGGCCCGGTACGTGGACAGTGCTTCTCCTTATAGATGCTGCCTGGCCTGCTGTGTTCCACCAGATTTTTTTCTGTGGTGTTGCCGTTCCCTAAACATGCTACCCTTGCCTTTTATTCTGCCAGGAACATTTGTAATCTTCACTTGAGGTCATTTATACATTTGAAATCTGCTGTCTCAAAATTTCAGTTTTGAATGCATCACACTTACTAGCACAGCATTGCCGAAAACAACATGTCCCAAACCGCATGCATCAGATCCTTTCTGATACAATTAAAATTGGTCTTTTTCCAAATTAGTCTCTTGACCAGAGGATCAGATCTACTCTGTTACACAATGAACTTTAAACGAAGGGCAGTATGATCCCAAGATCCAAAGTGTTCCCCTGTGCACACCTCTGTCATCTGCCCTGTCATGTACACTATCAGAATTCCAGAATGAACTGTCTGTAGTTATGACAATATATTGATCACAAAAACTTCCTTGAACCCATTTGACCAATAATATCCTATCAGCCCTTTAAGGTATGGGTGTTCCGGTCAATAAATGGAAAAGTACAATTGCTTAGTATCCTAACCTGTTTCTCGTAACTGCCTGTGATTTCTCAACAAATCTGATCCTCTTAAATCACATTTTCACCCATATAGCCTCAGTGGATGAGCTCTCCAATTTGTCCTCTCTGAGCAATGCAGTGATATTCTCCCTGACGAGTTATGCCAACTCTCCTTTAATCCCTCCCACTCTATCAAATTGTGTCTCATGCAACGGAACCGTTGAAGTCTGACCTTCTAAGTCCTGCACCTCCTCCAATCAAATTATATTGATGTTGTAATTCAATGCGCTGATCGATGCTTTAAACTGATCTGCCTTTCCTACAATAGTCCTTGTATGAAACAGTACACATGTTTGAGCATTAGGTTCACTGTACTCTTCCTTTCGATTTCTGGCTTTGAATGCAGGATTGACAACCTCTAACCACACAACTGCTCCACTATCCACTCTGGTACTTCATCCCTCGGCAACGTTAGTTTAACACCTATGCAATGTTAACAAGCCTACCCGCAAGGGTATCAGTACCCCTCCAGTTGGGATGCAAAATGATCAAGTCTGTCCAGGTCCCATCTACCTTGGAAGAGAGCCCAATCATCCAAATATCTGAAGCGTCCATTGTGCACCATCTAAACAGTCATACGTTAAGCTGTATTATCATCTTATTTCATGCCTTACTAGCAGGTGGTGAGGGTGGCAATCCTTAGAACACCATCCTGGATATCGTGCGCTTTTACCTATCACCTACGTCCATGAACTCACTTTCCAGGACTTCATGACATTTCCTCCCATGCTATTGGTGCTGATGTGAACCCTGACCTCTGACTGCTCACCCCCCCCCCCCGAATCTGTTTCAGATTCCATTCGAGATATCCCTGACCTTGGCAAAACACCGCCAGCAATCTTGTTTTCATCAACAGAATCTCTAATCTGTTCTCCTGACCATTGTATTCCCAGTGTGTGCAACTCTCTTCTTTCACCCTTTCTGAACCACAAAAAACAACTGAGTGGCAGAGGCATAGTCTCTGTGGCTTCCCTCTGCTAGTATTACTGAAAGTGTCTGCCTTTCCGATTTCCAAATCCTGACAGTCCACCCAGTTATCTATGTACTGTGTAGCCTGTCAGTCAAACTCTCAGACTCCTGGATGACCCTGGGTTCATCTGGATGCAGCTCCAATTCCTTCGCTCAGTCTGTAAGAAGCTGTAGCTGGATTCATTTCTTGACGGTGTGGTTTTCAGGGATACCGGTGGTCTCTTTGCCTTGAGACACCCTGTAGGAATAGTTCTCCCCTTTCCTGCCTGGCATTCCAACTGTTCTAACTAAGAAAAAGAAAGAAAAGTAATTGCCCAAACTCTAATGAAAAGCTCAGATTATCCTCAGTGAACGCTCTCTGATTTAAAATCTCAACTTCCCACTCTACCTCTGGTTCACTCACGTGATGTCTGTTCCACTGAACCCTTGGCAAGCAGATAATTGTTCCGCAAACAGAGGCATTCACGAAGTCGTGACTGAACCCGCTCACTTCATTCAAAATCTCTTTCCTACTACTAACACTTCAATGCCTATTAGTGATATCTGGCGTGCAGAATATGCTTGCTCATTCCATGTTCAGGCTAAGTTTGTATGCATCCATCCGCTCCTCAATATATTCCCCATTGTTCATTACAGAGCGTGACTGAGCTCGTGGAGAAGGGAAACCGAGCGGGCGCTTCCAAGCTCCTCCTGGATCTGGTGATGGAGAAGGGCTCCGGGGCCCGGAGGGTGATGTGGGACTCCTTTGTGAAACTGCACTACCATTTACCGAAACTGAGCAGAATACTGAATGAAATACGGGAACGTGGTACGGTGAACAATACAGTGTGCGTTACAAATGATAAACTTACAATATTACACAAAACAGACTTCATGCAGCTTAATATGTTTCAACAGGTGACGGCCAGTTCGACTACATGGACGCTGAGCCGGGTTTTTCTGAAATGCCAAGAGATCTAAAAGGTCGGAATCACAAAGTCTTCAGTCTGAGAGTCTTGAGTTACTGTCTTTAGAGACTCTCAGAGGTCATGAGGAAGATTTTTTTTGGCTGTAGCAAGAAGACAGGAAACTATTTGTCACAACACATGGCACGTTCCCGATCTCGGGCTGTGACCCAGATATCTCTGTGACATTTATTAGCAGACTTTTCCGTCAGTCGGAGAAAACCACGTCGTTCCCCTTTCCCTAGCGCCGAATATCCCGAGATTTGACCAAGTTGAAGCCAAACCATTCCAATTGGAACATCCACCACAGGTCCGAGAAATTACACCTCGGGTCTGAAGATGAGATGAGATTTGCTGTTATTCCTCCATAATACCACAAGGCATGGGAGCAGAAATAGGACATCCATCTCACCGAGTCTGCTCCGCCATTACATTATGGCTGATTCCGGGTCTGACTCAAACACATAATCTGATTCTCACCATATCATTTGATGTTCTGACCTGTCAGGAAGCGATCAGCTTCCGACCTCAATATACCCACGAACTTGGCCTCCAGCGCAGTTTGTGGCAGAGTATTCTATAAAATCACTACTCGCGGGCAAAAAGATTTCATCTTTGCCTACGTGGCGTAGGGGCATCAGCTCTGGAGTTCGAAGCAAAGGCTCCCGAGTTCCAATCCAGCCGTTTGCCTTACGTGCATTCCATCCGTACTGTGTTGATCGTCGAACTAGCAACCTGGTCTCGTAAAAATAAGAAAGCCTGCTAAGAACAACGCCGTCACGACGGCGTCCCAATTACTCCACTCGGAGTTAAGCGCCTTCTTCCCCTTCTCCTCCTTCTCCTCCTCCTCCTCCTCCTCCTTCTTCTTCTTCTTCTTCTTCTTCTTCTTCTCTTCTTCTTCTTCTTCTTCTTCTTCTTCTTCTTCTTCTTCTTCTTCTTCTTCTTCTTCTTCTTCTTCTTCTTCTTCTTCTTCTTCTTCTTCTTCTTCTTCTTCTTCTTCTTCTTCTTCTTCTTCTTCTTCTTCTTCTTCTTCTTCTTCTTCTTCTTCTTCTTCTTCTTCTTCTTCTTCTTCTTCTTCTTCTTCTTCTTCTTCTTCTTCTTCTTCTTCTTCTTCTTCTTCTTCTTCTTCTTCTTCTTCTTCTTCTTCTTCTTCTTCTTCTTCTTCTTCTTCTTCTTCTTCTTCTTCTTCATCTCCTTCTCCTTCTTCTTCTTCTGATAGAAAGGATCACCCCTTAATTTTGAGTTTGGAGCCTCTAGCTATGGAAACATCCACCATAGAATGAATCCTCTCCACAGCCCCCAGATTTTGGTCTTTCAACCTTCTGTAGGTTTCATTTAGATCACCCTGCATTATTTTAAATTCCAGTAAGTGCAGACCCAAAGTTGCTAAACCGCTCCTCATATGTTAACTTCATTTCCGGAATCATCCACATGAATCTCCTCCGGAATATCTCCAATAATATCACCTACTTCCGAAGATGTGGAGCCCAGAACAGTTGATATTACACCAAGTGCGGCCTGCTTAGTGTCCATAAAACCTCAGCGTTATCGGATTGAGTTTATATTCTATTCCCCCTTCAAATAAATGCCAACATTGCATTTGCCTTCTTTACCACAGATTCAACCAGTAAATTAACATTCTGGGAGCCTTGCACTAGGATTACTAAGTTCCTCTGCACCTGTGATGTTTGAACCTTCTCCCCATTTCCCCTTTTACCAAAATGCATTATCAGCCATTTGCCAACACAGTATTCTATATGCACTTTTTTATTGCCCTTTCTTAAAATTTCCCGAAGTCCTACTCCATTCACTTTGGTGCGTGGCCTTAACAACACATTGCTCTGCGAAGATACCGGTGCCAAGCTGCATGGGTCCTAGTGCCCTTCCCTTGGACAACATCGGTGGCGTGGAGAGGAGAAGGCCTGTAGCTTGGGCAACTGCCGGTCTCCCATACAACTCTGCCCAGGCCTGCGCTCTGGAAACTCCAGACGCAGATCCATGTTCTCTTGAGACCGACGGATGCCACACACACTCCATTCACATTGTTTCTTCAAGTACTTACTAACTACCCCTCCAGCGTTCTTCATATCTTCCACAAACCTTGCCACAAAGCCATCAACTTAATTATCTAAATTATTGACAATCAATGTAAAAAGCAGCTTTTCCCATGAGGAACTCCAACTTGTCACCAACAATCAATTAGAAAAGGCCCCTTTTATTTCAACTCACTCCGTCCCAACTGTCAGCCATTCTGCTATCCATGACGTTATCTTTCTTGTTATGCCATTGGATTTTATTTTGTTAATCAGTCTTCTGTGTGGCTCCTTATCAAATGTTTTCTGAAAATCCAAGTAAATGACATCCACTGCCTCTGCGTTGTATTCGATAAACTCCAACAGGTTTGTCAGACAAGATTTTCCTTTACAAAAAACAGGCTGACTTTGACTTATTTTGATCATTACTGCTCAAGGTTAGGCGGATTGGCCCATAATTTCCTCACGTTTCCTTTCCTCCAGTCTTAAGGAGTTGAGTGACACTTGCAATCAGAATCACGTTAGTATTGAAAGATCATGAGCAATGCATCCGTTATTTCTACAACAAACTCTCTCGGGACGTGAGTAATCTTTTTGGAGTTTGCTGAGGGTGTAACAAGGATGTTAGACGAGGGTAGGCCAGTGGATGCTGTGTACCTAGATTTTCAGAAGGCATTCGATAAGGTGCCACATAGGAGATTGGCGAGTAAAATCAGAGCTCATGGCATGGGGACAGGTTTTCAACATGGATTTGGGACTACAGCTCTTTACGATTTATGTCAACGATTTAGATGAGGGCAGTGAAAACTATATCAGCAAGTTTTCTGACGATACTAAACTGGGTGGCAGTGTGACATGCGAAGAGGACGTTAGGAGAATACAGGGAGACTTGGATAGGCTGGGTGAGTGGGCAGATACTTGGCAGATGTCATTCAATGTGAATAAATGTGAAGTTATCCACTTTGGAAGCAGGAACAAGAGGGCAGAGTATTGTCTGAACGGTGTAGAGTTAGGTAAGGGAGAAATGCAAAGAGACCTAGGAGTCCTAGTTCATCAGTCAATGAAGGTGAATGAGCAAGTGCAACAGGCAGTGAAGCGGGCAAATGGAATGTTGGCCTTTATTACAAGGGGAATTGAGTACAAGAGCAAGGATGTCCTTTTGCATTTGTACAGGGCCCTGGTTAGACCACACCTGGAATATTGTGTACAGTTTTGATCTCCAGGTTTAAGGAAGGAAATTCCGGCAATTGAGGAAGTGCAGCGTAGATTCACTAGGTTGATTCCTGGGATGGCAGGGCTGTCTTACGCAGAGAGATTGGAGAGATTGGGATTGTACACACTGGAATTGAGGAGATTGATAGGGGATCTGATTGAAACGTTTAAGGTAATTAAAGGATTTGATAGGATTGAGGCAGGAAATATGTTCCAGATGTTCGGAGAGTCAAGTCCCAGAGGGCACGGGTTGAGAATAAGAGGTCAGTTATTTAAAACAGAGTTGAGGAAGAACTTCTTCTCCCAGAGAGTTGTGGAGGTGTGGAATGCACTGCCTCGGAAGACGGTGGAGGCCAATTCTCTGGATGCTTTCAAGAAGGTGCTAGATAGATATCTGCTGGATAGGGGAATCAAGGGATATGGGGACAAGGCAGGGACTGGGTATTGATAGTGAATGATCAGCCATGATCTCAGAATGGCGGTGCAGAATCGAGGAGCCGAATGGTCTACTTCTGCACCTATTGTCTATTGTCTATTGACTCTGGAATATAGTCCATCGGGCCCAGTTGACATCCACCTTCAAACTTTTCTGTTTCCACAGCTGATTTTTCCCTTTGTAATAGTGATGACAGTCACTGCTTCTCCCTGTCACTCACGGAACTCTGTTAGACTGATAGTGTCTTCACAGCGAAGACATATACAAAGTACGCAATAGCCGCATAGGACCCTGAGCAGACCCTACTTGGAGTACTGTGCTCAGTTCTGGTCACTCCACCAACGGAAGTATGTGGAAACTCTAGAAAGGGTGCAGTGGAAATTAACAAGGAGCTTGCCTGGATTGCGGAGCATGCCTTATAAAAACAGATTGAGTGAACTCAGCTTTTTTCTCCTTGGAGCGGCGGACGATGAGAAGTGATCTGACAGAGGTGTATAAGATGATGAGAGTCATTGTTTGTCTGGATAGAGCCTTTTTCCCAGGGCTGAAATGGCTGATACGAGGGAGCGCAGATTTAAGGTGCTTGAAATTGGAGAGGAGATGTCAAGTGCAAGTTTTTTATGCAGAAATTGGTGAGTGCATGGAATGGGCTGCCAGCGATGGTGATGGGGGTGGTTTTGATAGGGTCTTTTAAGAGACTCCTCGATAGGTACATGAGCTTTGAAAAATAGAAGGCTATGGATAACGTTAGGTAACTTCTAATACGTACGTGTTCGACACTGCATTGTGGACCGAAGGGCCTGTATTATGTGATAGGTTTTCTATTTTTATAAAATTCATCTGCTAATTATTTGTCCCGCATTTCGACCTCACCAATATTATTTCCCAATGGCTCAATATCAACTCTCAACTCTATTTTACTCTTTATATAACTAAACAAAAACAAATGTTATCCTGCTTTATATATTGGCTAGTCTAGCGTCATATTTCATCATATTTCATCTTTCCCTTTCTTATAGCTTTTTAGTTGCCTTTTGTTAGTTTTTAAATGCTGTCCAATTATCCAGCTTCTCACTGACTTTTGATTCCGTATAGGCGCGCGCGCGCGCGCGCGCACACACACACACACACACACACACACACACACACACACACACACACACACACACACACACACATACACACACACACACACACACGCACACACACGCACACACACACACACACACACACACACACACACACACACACACACACACACACACACACACACACACACACACACACACACACACACGCTAATCACAGGACACACAAAAGTCGATCAATAGAGATCACCAGCATTTCATTTGTTTTCATTCGAAGTGGCACTGGTTAATGAAATATCTGCAAGCTAACAAACCAGCTCGCCGAGCCACACAAAATCAAGATCTGAGTTATTGCACAACACTCAATCTAAGCTAGATTTTCACCAATTAGGCTCGAGCACAATCACAATATATACCCTTTCCTGTGACCCAACAACTTAATTAGGCTTAATATTTCTATTCCCTTTGTATATTGAAGTACTCCAGTAAAAAAACAAGTATTACCCCTATTACTCGTACATGCCTGTTCCAGGTTCTTTACAATCACAATTCCACAGCTTAGGGACTATTTTGGGAACTATATATGATTTCCATAAGGTTTCTTGCTACCCATGTAAATTGTTATCTCCACCCACAAAGATTCAACATTCTCTGATCCTATGTCCCCTCGTTCTGAAGATGTAATTCCATCTCGAAAATACAACCACACTACCGCCGAAATCTTTCTGCCTGTCCTTTCTATACAAAATATACCCTTTGCTATAAGTCTCCCAATCAAGCCCTTATTTCTGCCAATACTCAGTCACGCCCAGAACGTGATACCGACTAAAATCGCATTTTACCTCTGTGGTACAATTTAATACTCGGCTGTGTCAGCATTTAATCCTAGTGGTTCATCCTCAGCTCTATCATACTGGTTTCCATCCTCCTGTCTTATTAGTTTAAAACAATCGCAACAGCTCTAATAAATCTGTCGGCAAGAATGTTATGCCCTCCTCGTATTCAAACGCAGCCCATCACCTTTGTACAGGTCCCACCTGCCCCAGAAGTGCTCCCAACTATTCGGAAACATGAATCACGCCCCCCTAATATAATTATTCGGCCACACATTTATCTGACACCTCAATCTATTCTCTGTACTCTTGCTATGTCGGTGGTACCAATATTTACCACGACTCCCAGTGGCTCGCCCTCCCTGTTCAGGATATTGTGGATGCGTCCAGAAAAATCGGGCCCAGGAACCTGGGAGTCAAATTACCATCTGTGACTTCTTTTTGTGACACAGAATAGCCCATCTCTCCCCCTCACTATAGAGTCCGCTATTACTGTCCTCATCATCTTCAGTTTCCTGCTCTCTGCGTAAAATCAGGGAATTGCCTGAATTCACGCACCAGATTCTCGGAGCAGAGGGAACTGCAGAGATGTGGTGGGAGCAAATTGTCTGAGGTCACCTAAAAGCCTCCCGGTGCAGAGGAGACTGCTGAGCTCTGCAGCGGGCTTATTCCCTGAGTTGACATAACAAATCTTCGGAGCAGAGGAGACTGTAGAGTTGTGGTGGGGTGTTTTGTCTGAGTTAATGTACTAGCTCCTTGGAACAGAGGATACTGTTGAGGTGTGTGGTAGCGTGTTACACAGTACCTAGCTCAGACTGGAACTTGAAACAGAAGTTATGTTCTTTTTCTTTGACTCAGCACTGAGAGTTTAAACCTAACGGAGTATCAAGCTCCATTGTCAGAACAGTAAAATTAGGTAGAGCAAGTAAGTTCCACCCACCCCCATCCCCTCCCACTGTAACCCTCTGCAGGGTTGCACACTTCAGCAGAAGCTGAGCAGTGAAACCACCCGCTCCACACAACGTTGTCCTCTCCAGAATCACGTGTGCACTTGGTGCTCGCTGGAACACCGGGGAATCTGCAAACTACGAACAGAGTGGAGAGTGGAGACTTTAATAGCGAATCTGAATCAGGTCAGAATTGCTTCTGGACGGTTGTTCACTTTCTGACACTGTTATCTCTGATTTCCCGATTTCACCCAAAAAATGTCCTTACCAAGTTTTTTTCTGTAGCCCCCGGCTCACCTTAGTCTCGCTCAGCTCCCTTGCGACTAGTGGAAGCATCCTTCGGCCCCGCCAAACTGGGTAGCTAGCTTGTGTGATGTCCCCACCCCGACAAATAACAGACAGTACACCGTATGCGATTAAATGATTACACCTTATATATATTACTAGAACTAAGTGATTAAAAAGGATAGAGTATATATGAAAGAAAAGAAAATAAAGAAAAGGCGCCAAAGTTATCCAAGTCCACAACAGTTGGAGCTGAATTACCGAAGTCTCCTGGCCACCATTCGATCCCCTCCGAACTCCTGGACTTGAAGGTCAGGACCACCCGAAGTGATCAATCAAACCCATTTGTCCTTGTCTCCTCTCCACGCCGAACCTGGCCTCGGACCCCCGCTTGGGTTCCTTTCCTCACCCAGCTTACAGCATCGCGTTCTCTATCTCTGACCGCCTCGCGCCGACACTGCAAAAGCCCGCTATCAAAGCTTACAGACCCAGAATAACAATAATCCGTATTGGTTAACAAACGAATACAATTCTCTTCATCAGTAAATTTTACCCAAACAAACTACGAGAGAATACACTTATCATAACAAAGAAGCATTCCTGCTTTTAACAAAACAAATAAGTCATTTTGATTAACATACGCAGTAACAAAGGAGCCCTCTTACATTTTTAATTTTGAAAAATGTGTTCAATGTTCTGTTCATCAGATCAAGCATTGATAACTTATTTATGTCCGTCCTAAGACGTTCGACGGAAACACATGGAGACTCTGCGGAAACAAACTGAAACATTGAGAGCGAGCACGATCCTGATGAGGGAGAAGGTGAAGGTTTTCCAGCTGCTTGATCGATACGCTGAGCTCACGGTTATTTCTACTGTTCAAGATTGGGCACTTGTGGAACATGAGCTGCTGGCAAGAGGCAGAGACCACGAGGAGTGGAGAGAGAAACATATCCAAGGAGAGGTGGACAAAATCCGGACGGATGAGTTTTTCCAGATGTGCTTTGTTAAAAAACTGAGAAGATCTTTCTTTGGAATGAAATCCGGGAAGTTCGCAGCAGTGGCCGGAGTCGCGGGGATCGGGAAAACGACAATGGTACAAAAGATTGTTTACGACTGGGCCACGGGAAAAATATACCAACAGTTCCAGTTTGTCTTCAGTTTCAAATTCAGAGATTTAAACAACTTTAACTGCGGAATAAACCTCAGGGAACTGATACTGCATCAGTATCCTTACTTTGTGAATTGCCTGAGAGAGGTCTGGAAACACCCAGAGGTGTTGCTGTTTATATTTGATGGTCTGGATGAATTCGAGGACAGATTCAATTTTGCTGAGGGTCGGAGATACACAGAATCTCAGTACACAGATCCTGAATTCCGGTGCAAAGTGTCTGATATTGTGTACAGTTTAATCCAGGGTCAGCTGCTCCCAGGGTGTTCAGTGCTGGTGACCACACGCCCTACTGCATTACATTTCTTGGAAAAGGCAGAGATTTGTACCTGGACTGAAATCCTGGGATTTGTTGGTGAGGAATGGAAGGAATTTTTCATCAGATATTTTGAAGACGAGACGGTGACGGCAGCTGTTTTCAAACACCTGGAGGAAAACGAGATCCTGCACACCATGAGCTACAACCCCTCCTACTGCCGAGTCCTCGCTATGGCACTGGGCCCCTTCTTCACACAAAGAGTCATGGACCCTCAGCGAGTTCCCAAGACCATCACCCAAGTGTACTCCTACTACTTTTACAAAATCCTGAAAAACCACGGCCAAGAGATCGAGAACCCCCGTGATGTGTTACTCAGGGTTGGTCAGATGGCCTTCAGAGGAGTGTCCGAGAAGAAGATTGTGTTTACTGATGCTGATTTGATCAACTACAATCTGCAGCCTTCCCAGTTCCTGTCAGGATTCCTGATGGAGCTTTTGGAGAGAGAGGATTCTGCCCTTTGTGTGGTATACAAATTCCCACACCTCACCATTCAAGAGTTTGTAGCTGCAGTCGCAATATTTATGAATCCACATCCCGGGGATATCCTGAAATCCCTCACTGAAGCCTGCAATACAACAGATGGGCGATTTGAGTTATTTCTCCGTTTTGTTGCTGGTCTC
>NW_026781013.1:0-17940 GCF_030144855.1 Hypanus sabinus
ATTTTATCTTGTTAACAGCCTCATGTGTGGCACCTCAGCAAAGGCCTTCTGAAAATCCAAGTAAATGACATCTAGCACCACTCCCTTCTCCACCCTGCTTGTTACTTCCTTGAAGAGCTCGAACAGGTTTGCCAGAAAAGATTTTCCTTTACAGAAACCATGCTAACTTTGACTTAATCTACCATTAGTCTCCAAGTACTGTACCCCAATACCTCAGCCTTAAAAATACTTTCCTAACCACTGAGATTAGGCTAACTGGCCTATAATTTCCTTCCTTCCATGCTGAGGATGTTCTGCTAGTCTGTGGTGGCCATTGCTATCATGTTTGCTGTTGTGTGCTGGGGCAGCAGGCTGAGGGTAGCAGACACCAACAGAATCAACAAACTCATTCGTAAGGCCAGTGATGTTGTGGGGGTGGAACTGGACTCTTTGACGGTGGTGTCAGAAAAGAGGATGCTGTCCAAATTGCATGCCATCTTGGACAATGACTCCCATCCACTCCATAATGTATTGGTTAGGCACAGGAGTACATTCAGCCAGAGACTCATTCCACCGAGATGTAACACTGAGCATCATAGGAAGTCATTCCTGCCTGTGGCCATCAAACTTTAAACTCCTCCCTCAGAGTGTCAGACACCCTGAGCCAATAGGCTGGTCCTGGACTTATTTCCACTTGGCATGATTAACTTATTATTATTTAATTATTTATGGTTTTATTTTTCTATATTTCTTCACTATTCTTGGTGCGGCTGTAATGAAACCCAATTTCCCTCGGGATCAATAAAGTATGTCTGTCTGTCTTTTGCATTCCTCCCTTCTTAAAGAGTGGAGTAACTTTTGCAATCTTCCAGTCCTCCAGGACCATGCCAAAATCAAGTGATTCTTGAAAGATCAAGACCAATGCATCCATTATCTCTTCTGTAACCTCTCTCAGGACTCTGGGATGTAGTCCATCTGGTCCAGGTGGCTTATCCACCTCAAGACCTTTGAGTTTGCCTAGCACCTTTGTAGCAGCAATGTTACTCACTCCTGCTCCCTGACACTCATGATCCCCTGGCACACTGTTAGTGCCTTCAACAGTGGAGACTGATTCAAAGTACCTATGAAGTTCATCTGTCATTTCTTTGTCCCCCATTACCACCTCACCAGAAACATTTTCCAGTGGTCCAATATCGGCTCTCACCTCTCTTTTACTCTTTATTTAACTGAAAAAAAAAACTTTTGGTATCCTGCTTTATATTATTGGCTAGTTTCCCCTCATATTTAATCTCTTCCTTTCTTACAGCTTTTTTTAGTTGCCTTTTGTTGGATCTTAAAAGCTTCCCAATCATCCAACTTCCCACTCACTTTTGCTACCTTACATGCCCTTTCCTTGGCTTTTATGCAAACCTTAACTTCCTTTGTCAGCCATGGTTGCCTACCCCCGCCATTTGAAAACAACTTCTTCTGTGGCACTTACCTACCCTGCACCTTGTGGACTATTCCCAGAAACCTCAGCCATCTCTGCCCTGCTGTCATCCCTGCCAGTATTCTCCTCCAATCCACCTGGGCAAGCTCCTCTCTCATGCCTCTGTAATTCCCTTTATTCCATTGCAATACTGATACATGTGACTTCTGCTTCTCCCTCTCAAAACACAGTATGAATTCAATCACGTTATGATCATGCCTTCTAAGGGTTCCTTTATGTTAAGGTCACTAATAAGATCTGGGTTATTACACCACACCCAATATAAGATAGACTTTGCCTGACCCAATCACAAGCTGCCCGATAAAAGCCATCTCATAGACATCCAACAAATTTCCTCTCTTGCGATCCAATGCCAACCTGATTTTCCCAATCCCCTTGCATACTGAAATCCCCCATTACAATTGTGACATTCCCCTTATTACATGCCTTTTCTGGCTCCCTTTGCAATCTGAACCCCACATCTTGGCTACTATTTGGAGGCCTATATATGATTCCCATAATGTTCTTTTCCCTTGCAGTTTCTTAACTCCACCCACAAAGATCCAACATTCTCTGACCCTATGTCACCTCTTTCTAAAGATGTAATTCCATCTCTTACCAACAGTCACACCACTGCTCATGCCGTCCTGCCTGTCCCTTTGATACAGTCTATGTCCATTGATGTTAAACCCAACTATGGCCTTCTTTCAGCCACGACTCAATGATGCCCATATTGACATACTGACCAATTTCTAATTGTGCCATGAATTTGTCTACCTTCTTCTGAATGTGACTCACATTTAAATACAACACCTTCAGTCCTGCACTCTACACACTTCTGAATTGTGCCTCTGTGGTACAATATAACTCTGTGCTGTCTGCATTTGTACCCAATCATTGGCTTGTCCTTCCTTACATTTATGTTACACACATCATCTACTTGTAAACCCACTGGCTCATCTTCATCGTGGGCAGTAGCCTCCCCAGCATCAAACTCAGCCAGTTCCACCATGGACATTGACCTCCTCAGCATCAAACAGCCAGTTCCATCATGGACTGTAGTTCCCCAGCGTCAAACCCACCCAGTTCCATCATGGACATTCCCCTCCCCAGCATCAAACTCAGCCAGTTCCACCATGGACATTCAGCTCCCCAGCATCAAACTCAGTCAGTTCCATCATGGACATTCAGCTCCCCAGCATCAAACTCAGCCAATTTCATAATGGACATTCAGCTCCCCAGCATCAAACTCAGCCAATTTCATAATGGACATTCCCCTCCCCAGCATCAAACTCAGCCAGTTCCATCATGGACATTCAGCTCCCCAGCATCAAACTCAGCCAGTTCCATCATGGACATTCAGCTCCCCAGCATCAAACTCAGCCAATTTCATAATGGACATTCAGCTCCCCAGCATCAAACTCAGCCAGTTCCATCATGGACATTCCCCTCCCCAGCATCAAACTCAGCCAGTTCCATCATGGACATTCAGCTCTCCAGCATCAAACTCAGCCAGTTTCATACTGGACATTCAGCTCCCCAGCATCAAACTCTGCCAGTTCCA
This sequence comes from Hypanus sabinus, assembly GCF_030144855.1. NCBI lineage: Eukaryota > Metazoa > Chordata > Chondrichthyes > Myliobatiformes > Dasyatidae > Hypanus > Hypanus sabinus. The sequence goes on from NW_026781013.1 coordinate 3,012, forward strand.
TCATGGGCAGTAGCCTCCACAGCATCAAACTCAGCCAGTTCCATCATGGGCATTCACCTCCCCAGCATCAAACAGCCAGTTCCATCATGGACTGTAGTTCCCCAGCGTCAAACCCACCCAGTTCCATCATGGACATTCCCCTCCCCAGCATCAAACTCAGCCAGTTCCATCATGGACATTCAGCTCCCCAGCATCAAACTCAGCCAATTTCATAAAGGACATTCCCCTCCCCAGCATCAAACTCAGCCAGTTCCATCATGGACATTCAGCTCCCCAGCATCAAACTCAGTCAGTTCCATCATGGACATTCAGCTCCCCAGCATCAAACTCAGCCAATTTCATAAAGGACATTCAGCTCCCCAGCATCAAACTCAGTCAGTTCCATCATGGACATTCAGCTCCCCAGCATCAAACTCAGTCAGTTCCATCATGGACATTCAGCTCCCCAGCATCAAACTCAGCCAATTTCATAATGGACATTCAGCTCCCCAGCATCAAACTCTGCCAGTTCCATCATGGGCAGTAGCCTCCCCAGCATCAAACTCAGTCAGTTCCATCATGGACATTCAGCTCCCCAGCATCAAACTCAGTCAGTTCCATCATGGACATTCAGCTCCCCAGCATCAAACTCAGCCAATTTCATAATGGACATTCAGCTCCCCAGCATCAAACTCAGCCAGTTCCATCATGGACATTCCCCTCCCCAGCATCAAACTCAGCCAGTTCCATCATGGACATTCAGCTCTCCAGCATCAAACTCAGCCAGTTTCATACTGGACATTCAGCTCCCCAGCATCAAACTCTGCCAGTTCCATCATGGGCAGTAGCCTCCCCAGCATCAAACTCAGCCAGTTCCATCATGGGCATTCACCTCCCCAGCATCAAACAGCCAGTTCCATCATGGACTGTAGTTCCCCAGCGTCAAACCCACCCAGTTCCATCATGGACATTCCCCTCCCCAGCATCAAACTCAGCCAGTTCCATCATGGACATTCAGCTCCCCAGCATCAAACTCAGCCAATTTCATAAAGGACATTCCCCTCCCCAGCATCAAACTCAGTCAGTTCCATCATGGACATTCAGCTCCCCAGCATCAAACTCAGTCAGTTCCATCATGGACATTCAGCTCCCCAGCATCAAACTCAGTCAGTTCCATCATGGACATTCAGCTCCCCAGCATCAAACTCAGCCAATTTCAAAATGGACATTCCCCTCCCCAGCATCAAACTCAGCCAGTTCCATCATGGACATTCAGCTCCCCAGCATCAAACTCAGCCAGTTCCATCATGGACATTCAGCTCCCCAGCATCAAACTCAGCCAGTTCCATCATGGACATTCAGCTCCCCAGCATCAAACTCAGCCAATTTCATAAAGGACATTCCCCTCCCCAGCATCAAACTCAGTCAGTTCCATCATGGACATTCAGCTCCCCAGCATCAAACTCAGCCAATTTCATAAAGGACATTCCCCTCCCCAGCATCAAACTCAGTCAGTTCCATCATGGACATTCAGCTCCCCAGCATCAAACTCAGTCAGTTCCATCATGGACATTCAGCTCCCCAGCATCAAACTCAGTCAGTTCCATCACGGACATTCCCCTCCCCAGCATCAAACTCAGCCAGTTCCATCATGGACATTCAGCTCCCCAGCATCAAACTCAGCCAGTTCCATCATGGACATTCCCCTCCCCAGCATCAAACTCAGCCAGTTCCATCATGGACATTCAGCTCCCCAGCATCAAACTCAGCCAGTTCCATCATGGACATTCAGCTCCCCAGCATCAAACTCAGCCAATTTCATAATGGACATTCCCCTCCCCAGCATCAAACTCAGCCAGTTCCATCATGGACATTCAGCTCCCCAGCATCAAACTCAGCCAGTTCCATCATGGACATTCCCCTCCCCAGCATCAAACTCAGCCAGTTCCATCATGGACATTCAGCTCCCCAGCATCAAACTCAGCCAGTTCCATCATGGACATTCAGCTCCCCAGCATCAAACTCAGTCAGTTCCATCATGGACATTCAGCTCCCCAGCATCAAACTCAGCCAGTTCCATCATGGACATTCAGCTCCCCAGCATCAAACTCAGCCAATTTCATAATGGACATTCAGCTCCCCAGCATCAAACTCAGCCAGTTCCATCATGGACATTCCCCTCCCCAGCATCAAACTCAGCCAGTTCCATCATGGACATTCAGCTCTCCAGCATCAAACTCAGCCAGTTTCATACTGGACATTCAGCTCCCCAGCATCAAACTCTGCCAGTTCCATCATGGACATTCAGCTCCCCAGCATCAAACTCAGTCAGTTCCATCATGGACATTCAGCTCCCCAGCATCAAACTCAGTCAGTTCCATCACGGACATTCCCCTCCCCAGCATCAAACTCAGCCAGTTCCATCATGGACATTCAGCTCCCCAGCATCAAACTCAGCCAGTTCCATCATGGACATTCCCCTCCCCAGCATCAAACTCAGCCAGTTCCATCATGGACATTCAGCTCCCCAGCATCAAACTCAGCCAGTTCCATCATGGACATTCAGCTCCCCAGCATCAAACTCAGCCAATTTCATAATGGACATTCCCCTCCCCAGCATCAAACTCAGCCAGTTCCATCATGGACATTCAGCTCCCCAGCATCAAACTCAGCCAGTTCCATCATGGACATTCCCCTCCCCAGCATCAAACTCAGCCAGTTCCATCATGGACATTCAGCTCCCCAGCATCAAACTCAGCCAGTTCCATCATGGACATTCAGCTCCCCAGCATCAAACTCAGTCAGTTCCATCATGGACATTCAGCTCCCCAGCATCAAACTCAGCCAGTTCCATCATGGACATTCAGCTCCCCAGCATCAAACTCAGCCAATTTCATAATGGACATTCAGCTCCCCAGCATCAAACTCAGCCAGTTCCATCATGGACATTCCCCTCCCCAGCATCAAACTCAGCCAGTTCCATCATGGACATTCAGCTCTCCAGCATCAAACTCAGCCAGTTTCATACTGGACATTCAGCTCCCCAGCATCAAACTCAGCCAGTTCCATCATGGGCATTCACCTCCCCAGCATCAAACAGCCAGTTCCATCATGGACTGTAGTTCCCCAGCGTCAAACCCACCCAGTTCCATCATGGACATTCCCCTCCCCAGCATCAAACTCACCCAGTTCCATCATGGGCAGTAGCCTCCCCAGCATCAAGGAAATTTTCAAAAGGTGATGCTTCAAAAAGGTGGCATCCATCACTAAGGACTCCCATCATCCAGGATATGCCCTCTTAACATTACTACCACCTGGGAGGAGGTACAGGAGCCTGAAGACACACACTCAACGTTTTAGGAACAGCTTCTTCCCCTCTGCCATCTGATTTCTGAATGGACAATAAACCGATGTACACTGCCTCATGAATCTTTTCTTCTCTTTTTTAGCTTCCTTTTTACACCACTTACTTAATTTATATATATTTCTTATTATAATTTATAATTTTTTATTATGCACTGCAATCTACTGCTACTATAAAACAATGAATCTAACAACAGATGCCAGTGACTCTTACTCTGATTGTCTGATCGCAGCATCCACACCCTCAGATCTCTACTCCGTATGGTCTCTCAGTTTTCCTCTGTGTCAGAGCTCACCTGTCTCACCCATGCTTCCCCCGTCACTCTGTATCTGCCTGCAACCCTTCTCCCTGCTCTCAGGGTTCACAGTACTGTAAGCTGTGTGTCTCCTGTAAACTTAGAAATAGTGGTTTGCAACCAGAATTCCGGGCTATTTCTGAGATTAAAAAATACAACACTGACACCTGGAAAAGATCACACTCACCTCCAAGAAATATTGGATTCTGATGTTTTTAATCCAAAGTTCTTTCAGAAGTCAGGAAAGGCACAAAACTTGCTGCTTCACAATTGGTTCATTAGGTGCTAATAGAACAAAGGAAATGAGATACTGGGCAGTGATAGAGATCTCGTACGTGATGGGGAAGAGAAGCAAAAAGATGGCGGTGTGTTATGCTCAGCTCTGATTATATCTAACAGAAATGACCATTCAGGATGACTCTTCCTTATGTGTTAAAGAGATAACTTCACAACTATGCTTCCAATTCCCTTCATGCCATGTGCTGTGACTTCATGGCTAAGCCTGTTACATTCCATCGTCACATTCACTAGAGTCGTAGAGATGTGGAGAGGTACCGCAGGAAGCCGGGCCCTTTGGCTCGTTGACCATCAGTCAGGATGCTGCCCGGATTATAGAGCACGTGCCATTACAAGTGGTTGGACAAACTTGGGTTACTTTCTCTAAAACAAAACTAAACTAATCCCTTCAGTCATTCATCATTTAAGACAAACTGAACCTGCTCAAACTCCTAATATATAACATCCAAAATATATCTTTGTGATGTGGGAATAAAGTCAAGTTGTCACAGGGAGAACGTGCAGACTCCACACAGACAGCGCCAGAGTTCAGGATCAAACCCGGGTCTCTGGTGCTATAAACCAGTGCTTTACTCATTGCACCACGGGGTGAGGGGGGTGGTTATATGGCCACATGGTCACAGGGAGAACGTGCAGACTCCACACAGACAGTGTTGGCGTTGAGGATCGAACCGGGTTGATGGTGCTATAAGGCGGTGGTGAACTCGCTGCACCACTGTGCCTGCCCAGTGAAACCTTCCTCTGTGATCATCACAGTCCACAGAGTCACCCGGTAGAGCTGAGTATGACATATGTCATTGCCTCATCCGGGTCATTTACATCATGGCATTGGCCCTTTGAGACGTACTGCCCAGCAAGACCTGACAACCCCTATTTAACACTAACCTAATCATGGGACAATTTACAATGACCAAGTAACCTACCTGGTATGAGTTTGGACTGTGGGATGAAAGCAGAGGACTCAGGGAAAAACCACACTTTCTATGGGGAGGATGATATTACAGAGGGTGCCAGAATTGAACTCCGATGTCCCAAGAGGTAATATCATTGTGCTAAGCACTACGCTACCATGGTGCCAGATGAGTTCTACAGTCAGGACGTCCATCACCCACTGTGTCTCTGCCTGTCATGATGCGGAATCCGGTCACACTTGCAGATAGACAGCTGGAACAGATTGTCAATCACAATGCACATTCACATAGTTCGGGTTTCCTGGTAACTGCAATAAACTCCCTTCCTTTCATTTCAGTCTAGTCACCGAAGCACAGCGGTGACAACACTCCTTATCTTAGACAACGTGCCATGAAAGAAGATGAATTATTTAGAGAAATGCTGAGAAGGAGTGGTATTATTTTAATAATAAGTTATTGCATGTGTGCTGCAGAGTTGGCATTCGCTTTGAGAGTTTGAGTGAGCAACAATGTTGGCAGAGAGTTTCATATTTCTCCTTTTGAACAGCACCGTTTTTCATGAAACTCAGTGAAATATTCTTTTGTGTCAGTATATTCTCGCTCTGCACGTGGACTTTCAAAGTACCTATGTCACTGTCACTCACAGAGGTATCACACTTTGGCCATCACTGATCACATTCCACTGACACACACAGAGTAATCCCTCTACCCATCTCTGAACCCATTAATCTCACTCGCAGAGTAATCACACTCCTCATCACTGAACCCATCACTCTCACTCACAGAGTAATCACACTCCTCATCACTGAACCCATCACTCTCACTCACAGAGTAATCCCACTCCTCATCACTGAACCCCCGTCACTCTCACTCACAGAGTAATCACACTCCTCGTCACTGAACCCATCACTCTCACTCACAGAGTAATCACACTCCTCGTCACTGAACCCATCACTCTCACTCACAGAGTAATCCCACTCCTCATCACTGAACCCATCACTCTCACTCACAGAGTAATCCCACTCCTCATCACTGAACCCATCACTCTCACTCACAGAGTAATCCCACTCCTCATCACTGAACCCATCACTCTCACTCACAGAGTAATCACACTCCTCGTCACTGAACCCATCACTCTCACTCACAGAGTAATCACACTCCTCATCACTGAACCCATCACTCTCAATCACAGAGTAATCACACTCCTCATCACTGAACCCATCACTCTCAATCACAGAGTAATCACACTCCTCATCACTGAACCCATCACTCTCAATCACAGAGTAATCACACTCCTCATCACTGAACCCATCACTCTCAATCACAGAGTAATCACACTCCTCATCACTGAACCCATCACTCTCACTCACAGAGTAATCACACTCCTCATCACTGAACCCATCACTCTCAATCACAGAGTAATCCCACTCCTCATCACTGAACCCATCACTCTCACTCAGAGTAATCACACTCCTCATCACTGAACCCATCACTCTCACTCACAGAGTAATCCCACTCCTCATCACTGAACCCATCACTCTCAATCACAGAGTAATCCCACTCCTCATCACTGAACCCATCACTCTCAATCACAGAGTAATCACACTCCTCATCACTGAACCCCCGTCACTCTCAATCACAGAGTAATCCCACTTCTCATCACTGAACCCATCACTCTCAATCACAGAGTAATCCCACTCCTCATCACTGAACCCATCACTCTCAATCACAGAGTAATCCCACTCCTCATCACTGAACCCATCACTCTCAATCACAGAGTAATCCCACTCCTCATCACTGAACCCATCACTCTCAATCACAGAGTAATCACACTCCTCATCACTGAACCCCCGTCACTCTCAATCACAGAGTAATCCCACTTCTCATCACTGAACCCATCACTCTCACTCACAGAGTAATCCCACTTCTCATCACTGAACCCATCACTCTCAATCACAGAGTAATCCCACTCCTCATCACTGAACCCATCACTCTCACTCACAGAGTAATCCCACTTCTCATCACTGAACCCATCACTCTCACTCACCGAGTAATCCCACTCCTCATCACTGAACCCATCACTCTTACTCACAGAGTAATCCCACTCCTCATCACTGAACCCATCACTCTCACTCACAGAGTAATCCCACTTCTCATCACTGAACCCATCACTCTCACTCACCGAGTAATCCCACTCCTCATCACTGAACCCATCACTCTTACTCACAGAGTAATCACACTCCTCATCACTGAACCCATCACTCTCACTCACCGAGTAATCCCACTCCTCATCACTGAACCCATCACTCTCACTCACAGAGTAATCCCACTCCTCATCACTGAACCCCCGTCACTCTCACTCACAGAGTAATCCCACTCCTCATCACTGAACCCATCACTCTCACTGACAGAGTAATCACACTCCTCATCACTGAACCCCCGTCACTCTCACTCACAGAGTAATCCCACTCCTCATCACTGAACCCATCACTCTCAATCACAGAGTAATCCCACTCCTCATCACTGAACCCATCACTCTCACTCAGAGTAATCACACTCCTCATCACTGAACCCATCACTCTCACTCACAGAGTAATCCCACTTCTCATCGCTGAACCCATCACTATCAATCACAGAGTAATCCCACTCCTCGTCACTGAACCCATCACTATCAATCACAGAGTAATCACACTCCTCATCACTGAACCCATCACTCTCAATCACAGAGTAATCACACTCCTCATCACTGAACCCATCACTCTCACTCAGAGAGTAATCCCACTTCTCATCGCTGAACCCATCACTATCAATCACAGAGTAATCCCACTCCTCGTCACTGAACCCATCACTATCAATCACAGAGTAATCACACTCCTCATCACTGATCCCATCACTCTCACTCACAGAGTAATCCCACTCCTCATCACTGAACCCCCGTCACTCTCACTCACAGAGTAATCCCACTCCTCATCACTGATCCCATCACTATCAATCACAGAGTAATCCCACTCCTCGTCACTGAACCCATCACTATCAATCACAGAGTAATCACACTCCTCATCACTGATCCCATCACTCTCACTCACCGAGTAATCCCACTCCTCATCACTGATCCCATCACTCTCACTCACAGAGTAATCCCACTCCTCATCACTGAACCCATCACTCTCAATCACAGAGTAATCACACTCCTCATCACTGATCCCATCACTCTCACTCACAGAGTAATCCCACTCCTCATCACTGAACCCATCACTCTCACTCACAGAGTAATCACACTCCTCATCACTGATCCCATCACTCTCACTCACAGAGTAATCACACTTCTCATCGCTGAACCCATCACTCTCACTCACAGAGTAATCCCACTCCTCATCACTGAACCCATCACTCTCACTCACAGAGTAATCCCACTCCTCATCACTGAACCCATCACTCTCACTCACAGAGTAATCCCACTCCTCATCACTGAACCCATCACTCTCACTCACAGAGTAATCCCACTCCTCATCACTGAACCCATCTCTCTCACTCATAGAGTAATCACACTCCTCATCACTGATCCCATCACTCTCACTCACAGAGTAATCCCACTCCTCATCACTGAACCCATCACTCTCACTCACAGAGTAATCACACTCCTCATCACTGAACCCATCACTCTCAATCACAGAGTAATCCCACTCCTCATCACTGAACCCATCTCTCTCACTCATAGAGTAATCACACTCCTCGTCACTGAACCCCCGTCACTCTCACTCACAGAGTAATCACACTCCTCATCACTGAACCCATCACTCTCACTCACAGAGTAATCACACTCCTCATCACTGAACCCATCACTCTCAATCACAGAGTAATCCCACTCCTCATCACTGAACCCATCTCTCTCACTCATAGAGTAATCACACTCCTCATCACTGATCCCATCACTCTCACTCACAGAGTAATCCCACTCCTCATCACTGAACCCGTCACTCTCACTCACAGAGTAATCCCACTCCTCATCACTGAACCCATCACTCTCAATCACAGAGTAATCACACTCCTCATCACTGAACCCATCACTCTCACTCACAGAGTAATCCCACTCCTCATCACTGAACCCATCACTCTCACTCACAGAGTAATCCCACTCCTCATCACTGAACCAATCACACTCACTCACAGAGTAATCCCACTCCTCATCACTGAACCCATCACTCTCACTCACAGAGTAATCCCACTCCTCATCACTGAACCCATCACTCTCACTCATAGAGTAATCACACTCCTCATCACTGAACCCATCACTCTCACTCACAGAGTAATCCCACTCCTCATCACTGAACCCATCACTCTCACTCACAGAGTAATCACACTCCTCATCACTGAACCAATCACACTCACTCACAGAGTAATCCCACTCCTCATCACTGAACCCATCACTCTCACTCACAGAGTAATCACACTCCTCATCACTGAACCCGGCACTCACACTCATAGAGTAATCACACTCCTCATCACTGAACCCGTCACTCTCACTCACAGAGTAATCCCACTCCTCATCACTGAACCAATCACACTCACTCACAGAGTAATCACACTCCTCATCACTGAACCCGTCACTCTCACTCACAGAGTAATCACACTCCTCATCACTGAACCCGTCACTCTCACTCATAGAGTAATCACACTCCTCATCACTGAACCCGTCACTCTCACTCACAGAGTAATCCCACTCCTCATCACTGAACCCATCACTCTCACTCACAGAGTAATCCCACTCCTCATCACTGAACCCATCACTCTCACTCACAGAGTAATCACACTCCTCATCACTGAACCAATCACTCTCAATCACAGAGTAATCACACTCCTCATCGCTGAACCCATCACTCTCAATCACAGAGTAATCCCACTCCTCATCACTGATCCCATCACTCTCACTCACAGAGTAATCCCACTCCTCATCACTGAACCCATCACTCTCACTCAGAGTAATCACACTCCTCATCACTGAACCCATCACTCTCACTCACAGAGTAATCCCACTCCTCATCACTGAACCCATCACTCTCAATCACAGAGTAATCCCACTCCTCATCACTGAACCCATTACTCTCAATCGCAGAGTAATCACACTCCTCATCACTGATCCCATCACTCTCACTCACAGAGTAATCACACTCCTCATCACTGAACCCATCACTCTCACTCACAGAGTAATCACACTCCTCATCACTGAACCCCCGTCACTCTCACTCACAGAGTAATCACACTCCTCATCACTGAACCCATTACTCTCAATCGCAGAGTAATCACACTCCTCATCACTGAACCCATCACTCTCAATCACAGAGTAATCACACTCCTCATCACTGAACCCATCACTCTCACTCACAGAGTAATCACACTCCTCATCACTGAACCCATCACTCTCACTCACAGAGTAATCCCACTCCTCATCACTGAACCCATCACTCTCAATCGCAGAGTAATTCCACTCCTCATCACTGAACCCCCGTCACTCTCACTCACAGAGTAATCACACTCCTCATCACTGAACCCATCACTCTCACTCACATTGTAATCACACTCCTGATTACTGAACCCAACACTCTCACTCACAGAGTAATCCCACTCCTTATCACTGAACCCCCTTCAGTCTCACTCACAGAGTAATCACACTCCTCATCACTGAACCCATCACTCTCAATCACAGAGTAATCCCACTCCTTATCACTGAACCCCCTTCAGTCTCACTCACAGAGTAATCCCACTCCTCATCACTGAACCCATCACTATCAATCACAGAGTAATCCCACTCCTCGTCACTGAACCCATCACTATCAATCACAGAGTAATCACACTCCTCATCACTGAACCCATCACTCTCACTCAGAGTAATCACACTCCTCATCACTGAACCCATCACTCTCACTCACAGAGTAATCACACTTCTCATCGCTGAACCCATCACTCTCAATCACAGAGTAATCACACTTCTCATCACTGAACCCCCGTCACTCTCACTCACAGAGTAATCCCTCTCCTCATCACTGAACCCATCACTCTCACTCAGAGTAATCACACTCCTCATCACTGAACCCATCATTCTCACTCACAGAGTAATCCCACTCCTCATCACTGAACCCATCACTCTCAATCACAGAGTAATCACACTCCTCGTCACTGAACCCATCACTATCAATCGCAGAGTAATCCCACTCCTCATCACTGAACCAATCACTCTCACTCACAGAGTAATTTCAAGCCAGAATAATTTGTCCCCTTACCTGTTATCTCTGTGTTCACATCAATGCCATGTAGACATTGAAACAACCTGGTCTCTGTGGTCCACAAGTTACGGTTTTCCCAAGTGTGTCTGGAAGTGACCTTGCAAATGATATTGTCTCTCCCCATTCCCAATATGAATGGGAATTACACAGTATCGTATTGTAGCAATTTCAGCAACACTTTGGAGCAGCTGGTTGTAATATCAGCTATTTCTACCTTCTGCTATTTTATACGGTGTTTATACGTTCTCCCCTTGACCACGATTCTCCACGTTCCATGTTCTCCCCTTGGTCCCCTTGATTGACCACGTACTCCCCTTGACTTTCCTCTGGATGACCAGTACCAATACCATAATGCTTTGCAGTGCCAGCGATCAGTCGATTCTGATTTTTGCCGCTGTCTGTAGGAGTTTGTATGTTCTCTCCATGACCACATGGGTTTTCTCTGGGTGATCGGGTTTCCTCCCTCATTCTAAAGACATACGAGTTAGTTTGAGTAATTTGTGGTCATGCTGTGTGACATCGGAAGTGTGGTGACACTTGTGGGCTGCCCCCAGCACAATCCTTGCTGATTTGTTTTGGTGTAAAACAATCCATTTCACTGTGTCGATGAACATGTGACAAACTCCACCAACTTTTATTTTCCCTTTCTCATGCCACGTGTGTGTTACTCCTAATCCCTCGTGCTCTTATTTTGTTCACTAACCTCTCTGTGGCTTCACGTGAACTTGCTTTCAAAAGTTTGCAGATGGGGTTGTAGAAGGTGGTTGTAGTTTGCAACTGGACATTGACATCATGCAGAGCTGGGCTGAGAAGTGGCAGATGGAGTTCAATCAAAAGAAATGTGAAGTGATGCACTTTGGAAGCATAAATGAAGACAGGGTACAGTGTGAATGACAGGATTCAGTGGGGTGGAGGAACAGAAGGATATTGGGGTTCATGTCTATAGATTCCTCAAAGTTCCCACTCAAATTGATAATATTGTAAAGAAGGTGTATATGCGCTTGCTTTCAGTAATCAGGGGATTGTGTTTAAGAGCTGCAAAGTAATGTAATAGCTCTCCAGCAAGGATGTGGAGACCCTCTCCTTGGGACCTTCCCTTAATGAGACACGTCCTCAGTGGGACCCTCCCTCAGTGAGATGGCCCTCCCCTTAGGTCTGTTGGACCCTAATTCAGTAGCAGCCACCTGCAATAGACGCCATGATACTGAGTTGCATGAAATCCAGCGTATGATGGAGGCAAATGCTGAGGATGTTCCCATCCTGTCGTCCCTCAAACCCAGTGTCAGGGGAGTCTGATGACCTGTGGAGTCTTACTGTCCAAGGACACTGCCCCAGAATCAAGTGACTGATAGATGGAGAGAGGTTGGGACTTTTTTTTTAAGAGCACTGGACACTGGTAAATGGCCATGTAGGGGTGCATGAGGTAGTCAGTGGCATGGACAGGGTGAATGGATTTGGTTTTTTTCCCATGGGTTGGCCATGAAGAGCTAAAGGAGTTGGCTACTACCCTTCCAACATGCTGTTATACTGTACCATCAGTAAGGTGGCATCTCACTACCATCAGCGAGAAGGAGGTGCAGGAGCCACAGGACCCACATCACCAAGTTCAGGAACAGTTCTGACCCTTCAACAGTCATGTGGGTGGACAATTTCACTCACCTCAACGCTGAACCGATTCCACAACAGACGCACTCAACTGCAAGCACTCGGTACAGATCCTGTTCTCAGTTTTACATTTTTTATTTGCATGATTTGTCTTCTTTTGCACAATGTTTGTTTGTCAGTCTATATTTATGTATTTTTTGGAGATTTTATTGTATTTCATTATTTTCTTGTAAATGCCTGCAAGAAAATGAATCTGAAGGAGATATATACTATTATTTACACAAAGTACACTGCAGATGCTGGGGTCAAAGCAACATGTACAACAAGCTGGAGGAATTCAGCAGGTCGAGCAGCATCCGTGGAAATGAACAGTCAACGTTTCAGGCCGAGACCCTTCGTGGAAACGAACAGTCAACATTTCAGGCTGAGACCCTTCGTCATACATACTTTAATCATGAGTTTACCTTGAACTTTGATGTTTAAGGTGACAGTTGAGATTTAATATGGACAGCGACAATGATTCAGGTGTACCCAGACCCCTTTAAAGTCGGGGGGGGGGGGTGGTGTTGTGCAGATTGAGTGTCCGAGCAGCGGTGAAGGATTCAGGCCCTCTTATCAAGGATCCACTATCAGGACCACCACCATCCAGGCCATGCTCTCTTCTCATTGCTGCCATCAGAGAGGAGCATCAGGACCCACACCACCAGGTTCAGGAGCAGTTTTTACCCCTTAACCAAAGGGGATAACTTCACTCAGCTTCTCTCATCCATCACTGAACAGTTCTCTCCACCTATGGACTCACTTTCAAGAACTCTTCATTTCATGTTCTCTATATTGATTGCTTACTTATTATAATAATATAATTATTATTGTTTATTTGTATTTACAGTGAATGTCTGCAAGAAAATGAACCTCAGGGTTGTATATGGTGACACATACGATACGAGCTTTGATAATACATTTACTTTGAACTTTAAGGGGCAACTGGTGGGGTTGGGTTTGTCATCATTCTCCTCACTGGGCTCCCCCACATCTGCAGCAGGGAATGGGTGTCGTGGCTGGGGGAGGGCACCCTTTGGATTGACACCTGGCATGGGGAAATCTGCAGTGCAGGGACAGGACAGGTTTGGTGATCTCTCTGTTAGTCAGACAAGATGTAATGGTCTCTCTATCTGACAGATGACATTGGTGGTCTCTCCATTGGACGGGGTAGGTTTGGTAATGTCCCTGTGGAACAGGAGAGGTTTGGTGGCCTCCCTATGGGACATGAGGTAGGGTTAATGGTCTACCTATATTTGACAATAAATTATTGTCTATAGGAGTCCATGAGCCATCCTCTTGGGGATTCAGTGGTGGAGAGGGTCAGCAACTTTAAATTCCTCAGTGTTGTCATTTCATGTTGGTTGTTTGTCCGTCTTGTGTGTGGTCTTTCACTGATCCTATTGTGTTTATTTGTATTTATTGAGTATGCCTGCAAGAAAATGAATCTCAGGGTTGTACATGGTGATATATATATATACTTTGATAAAAAACTTAATTTGAACTTTGAACTAATCAATTCAAATTAGAGGGATGTGTAATGGGGATGGGGAGATTGTGGGGAGCCTGTGGATATTGGCTGCTGTGTGGGAGATTGAGCAGTGGCCTCTGTGTTCGGGGGGGGGGGGGGGTCTGGGCTACAGCAGGGTGTAGACAGTAAGAACAGAGGGTGGGGAGCGGGTGAAATGTGTGTTCCTGAGCTGTGGCATAGGTTGTGTTTTGGTGACAAATGCCAGGTGATAGAGTAAGATAGGTGATCCTTTGGGGGCGGTGGGATTTGAACTGATTTGGTGAGGTCAGTGTGGTTGTGCTGCCCTGAAACTGGAGAATGTGGGGGCCAGAAATAGTAGAAGTGGTGGTGGCAGAATCCTTTCAAGATTTTGGAGTGCCACGGTAGCATAACAGTCAGCATGATGCTATTACAACTTGGGGTGTTGGAGTACAGAATTCAATTCCAGCGTCCTCTGTAAGAGATTTGTATGTCCTTCCCTTGAGTGTGGGGGTTTCCTCTGGGTGCTCCAGTTTCCTCCCACAATCCAAAGACAGACCAGTTAGTTGGTTAATTGGTCATTGTAAATTGTCCCGTGATGAGGTTGGGGTTGAACTGGTTAATTGGTCATTGTAAATTGCCTTGTGATTAGGTTAGGGTTAAACTGGG